>NC_090446.1:88345295-88635295 GCF_031143425.1 Pleurodeles waltl
ATAGCGTTTTGTTTAGTGGACAGCTGTCTTGCTATTATGAAGTTAAAATAACAACGAGGGCCAGAATACACAATCCTTCACCATAACAAGATTCCAGTTGATACTATGTGGGAAGTGTTTCCATGTCTTGCCTGATGAAAACCTAGGTGTGGTTATCATGTTGTGGGATGAAGCGCATAGTATTGTGGTGGAGGATGAGGTGTGCGACAGCCTTAAAGTCAATAAAGCCGAGTGTGTGGGATCTCTCAGAAAAATGCGTGAGATGCTTGGCCTCTAGTAGATCATGAAAATTTTGAGTAATCAGACGTAGCTCTCACTACAAAAATGGTTGGAGATGCCTGGTGTAATGGTGTGCAAAAAGTGTTACAAAGCCTGAACAATAGCGAGAGCTGTTAAACCAAAAAATGTGGGTGCAGACTAGCCAAGCACCGTAGCTGTAAATGACTATATACTGTGTTCTGCCAGACAAAAAACCCAAATCTATTTTGACCCGTAGCGCCTAAGCACAAAGACGTTCTTGAAGAAGATTTCAGCCAACAGAAACACAGGCGTGAATACGGGAGGAAAAGAGCCATGTTAGCTGTGAATCAGGGGCTGAAGAGGCACTTGTCACTAAAGTGATGAAAGCTTGTCACTAAATTGATGAAATGTGCCGGAGGCAGCAGGACTAAGAGAAGCAGTTTATTTACTGAAAATACAGTCCCTGGGCAAAAATAACATGCTCAGGAAATGGTGGCAGCTGAGAAAAGTAAGGACAGGGGCTGTTTACATACACAGAATAGAGATGGAGGGCATGCTACAGCAGAGCAAAGGAAAAAAGTAAACAGACTATAAATACACATAAGAAAATTAATATGTAGAAAATGGAAAGTGAAGGGAGAGTTGGTAATCTATTATACATAGGCAGCAGCTCTATGAAAGATGAAATTGGCTGAAGGATGCCTTTTAAAGGAAACAACTTTAAACTAGTTACATAATTATATTACAACACATACCTTTATTGTTTATCCCACGTGTGACTACAGAGAAGAAAGGGTGGTAGAACATTCCTAATTCCTTACTCCCTCACTGCGGAAGCCATTTCCTAATCCAATGCAATTGAAAGATAATTTATCTTCTTTTAGTAATGCCTTGAAAACTCATTTATTTTATTAGTTTTGTTGGGGTTTTCTTTTTCGTTGCTCGACTTCACCTATCAAGCAATTAGAACCATAAAGCTTTTGGCAGATAACAGCATAGTTGTCAAAGAAAGTATGGAGTTTTTCATTTCTCAACTAATAGTCTAAGAGGCCAGAGTCTTCCTTGGGATTTCAATCTTCACTGGGAAAATGTAAACATCAAACATGTTAATACATTCTCCTCTTTCCCACAAGAGGATGATTCCCTCAAACACTGACAGAAACAGCTGCATAGCAAATGTCTCATTCTGGAGTTGTTTATTTCAGATGACTCAGCCCTGACAGCTGAGGACCTGATCCCAGTTGACTGGTGTAATCACCTCCACCTTCATGCTGACTTTCCTATCCTAAAATTAATCTAAAAATAAAAGATACGTTTCTGTGACACTGAGAACTTTATTAGTAGCACCCGTTACTAAGGCCAGATGTAATCGTCCCACCCTAACCAAAACATTAACTCCACAACATGCATGCAAATACAAGTAGCTCCTGGAGGCACTTGTCAAAGAATGCGTTCATTGAAGAGCAAGATGAAACTGACGAATCTCTTCCATGTTTCTCAAAAGACCAAGATGTGGAAATGAAATGACTGAGAAAACTTGAAAAGGTATGGAAAAAATGGGGGTCATTCTAACTTCGGCGGGCGGCGGAGGCCGCCCGCCAAAGTTCCCCCGCCAGAATACCGCAGCGCGGTCAAATGACCGTCGCAGTAATTCTGACTTTCCCGCTGGGCGGACGGGCGACCGCCAAAAGGCCGCCCGCCCGCTCAGCGGGAAAGCACCAGCAACGAGGAAGCCAGCTCCAAATGGAGCCGGCAGAGTTGCTGGTGTGCGACCGGTGCAATTGCACCCGTCGTGATTTTCAGTGTCTGCCAAGCAGACACTGAAAATCAATGTGGGGCCCTGTTAGGGGGCCCACGACACCCGTTCCCGCCAGCCTGGTTCTGGCGGTGAAAACCGCCAGAACCAGGCTGGCGGGAACGTGGAGGATTCCCCGGGGCAGCGGGAAACCGGCGGGAAACCGCCGGCTTCCCTTTTCTGACCGCGGCTTCACCGCCGCGGTCAGAATAGCCCCAGAAGCACCGCCAGCCTGTTGCCGGTGCTTCCTCCGTCCCCTACCCTGGCGGTCTCGGACCGCCAGGGTAGGAATGACCCCCAATCTGCCTTAAATCTGACGAGATAGAGAGTGACTAGAAGAAACTAATCAATCATACATCTTCAGAGCACAATCCTTCACATATTAAAATCAATGTAAACACCACCAAGAACCAACCTAACCTCATATTTGAAGAGATCAGGCAAACAACCAGTATTTGAAGACCATGACCTTTGTGCCAGAAATCAAATGTAACAACTTTGTAAAATTATTTTATGAGAAATATAAGTCTAATGAACTATCTTCGCACCCGAATTATGAATTCTTCATTGATTTCAAGCTGACTTATAAAGCATAAATCTCTTGGTCACATTTCAACACCATATGAGACTGAGCTCCTAAAAAAACATCATCAAGTTTAAACCCCAAAACCACCTCAACAGTGCCATACCCAGTTCCATCAGCAAAAATCTTGTCAAATAGTTTCTTCTCTACTGGCCAACCCACTGGTTAACTCCTCGAGATGTTCTCCTTACTGCCTAAAAACTGGTGAAGTCTCTCTCCTCCAGTTAAAATTTTCATTGGACATCGAAAACAGAAATAACTTCTGCCCTGTCTGGACCATCACCTTTCTAGGAAAAGTAAGGAGAGAGTTGTGTAGCCACTCAACGTTTGCTCTATGTCTATGCAAACAACAACCTTCACACTTTACAATTAGAAAACAGACAAGGATATAGTAGTACAAAAAGTGCCTTTCTGCAAATTGGTGATAATGTAATCCAATGTAAGCATATCTTTTCAAGAATAGATGGATTTTACTCAACTTGGGTCCCCCACCCACTGACTGTAAAATAACTATAGTGGAGAAAGCCAAAGTTCTATGTTTTAGCTCCAATACCTGGCATAACTGTCAGTGGCTAATCTATGCCATGGCCAAGAACACCCACCAGCAAGAGTGACTTCTCTGGGGCATCAGGCAGCATAGTCCAAATCAAGAATTAAAACCTGTAGTTGAGGCGCTTGCCCTCTCCAGACTGAACTGTGGAAACTCTATCCTCTCCGGAATACCAAATTTCCATTTAGCCTACCTAAGACCAGTGCTGCAAGCTGTTGCACAATTGGTCACTGGCCATAAAATTTTAACCTGATCAACCACTCTCCCCCCCCTCCCCAACTGTCCAAATAGCATCCCGTCAAAGCTAAAGTTCAATTCATGAATGCCTATATCGCTCCTAAAACCCTTTGTGAGTCCTCTCACTCATACCCAATGACAAACTGAAAATCTCAACTGAGAAATGTAGAAGCTCTTTTCCAGAATCCTCCTACACTTTTCAGACCTTCTCAGGAGTGAAGCAATGATTTAGAATTCTCTTCCACCATTCTGGTGCACGACCCCCACTCGCATGCAACCTTTGTAAAGGAACTGAAAATTGTCCTACTAGAAAGACACTTTGGCTAATTCCCGTTAGCTTATCCACTTGTCGGAAAACCTGGTTAACATAAAGAGATTACTTCTTCTACTTTCGTTGTTAGGATCCACCGCCTAACTTCTCATTGAAATGATCCTACTTTCCTGCCTTGTTTGCTTATCTGTTTTATCCTCGTCAATTCATATTCTTTGCAGTATCCATGTTGTCTTATAAAGGGCTCAAATGCCCTCGGGCCTTGTTGGCACTATATAAAACATATAAATGGTTAGTCCAGCCATGTCTATAGTTGAAGCCAGGTTTAACTGTAGTTAGGTCATAGAAGCGGGCTGTATCTCTAAATTTGGAGAGTGGAATAAAGGCAGGGTGGCAGGCATAGATTCCTTCACTACCCTGTCCGCCTTTACTTTGTCTGCCAAACCCTATATCAAGCTCTCTCTATAATGTGGCAAAGCACGTATAAACCCTATGCTTCAGAATGCCACCTAAGTGATTGCCACTGATTAGACTTCTTGTAAACATTCATCCCATCAAGCCTACTACTGTCAATGTTTGTGGATACCAAAAAGTAATACATTTGCATCCTTTCCAGGAGTACTGCTATGGGTGCAAATTTGATACTTTCTTGGTACGCCTGTCACCATAAGCTCCACGTCCAAAAAAACCCGAACAAGTTCAAACCTGGAAGTGAAACCAAGACAACGAGAAAAAAACAACACAGACATAGCAGAGCCGACTAAGGTTCCCGAGACCCAACTACCAAATCTAAAAAGCATTTACTTGGAGGGAGGGGGAGTCACACCTCGAACACCCACTTAAGATAAGCCCGGGTACATGCAATTATCATTCATTCTAAGACTTTAAAAAGAAGGTGGTGGCAGATTTAAAAAAAAAAAAAAAAAAAAAAGGGAAAATGCATTTTCACCTTTACCTTCCATTATAGAAGAAGCAATTTGGGACGGGAAACAAACAATATATAGCAAATTTTTCCTCAAAAATCTGGAGTCTGTACCACCCCCCCCCACTCAATTGGGTCTATTGGCATGTATAAGTTATACACATGGCTTTGAGGCCTGCCACTACATAACTCGCGGTAATACTCTGCCCAAGTAGGCTGTCAGCTGTGATCTGAGCAGCCCGTCGTCTAACCAGTCACCGAGGAGACCCAGGGTCCCAGCATTAGTCAACTTCACAACCCCAGTCAGCTCTTCTCTCAAATATTACAGACTCGAGGACGGCAGCCCTGTCCACC
Source organism: Pleurodeles waltl (assembly GCF_031143425.1). NCBI lineage: Eukaryota > Metazoa > Chordata > Amphibia > Caudata > Salamandridae > Pleurodeles > Pleurodeles waltl. The sequence continues at coordinate 88,350,248 of NC_090446.1, forward strand.
TCGAAAACAACTGTCACCACCAGGCTCAAACTTGACTATTAAGTCCCCCGAGCAGGTCGACATATATCATTCGCAAGACCGCAAAGGAAACCTAGCCCGCTTACGGCTGTGGGACTTCCGCCAGCTTTCGTAAACACACCACTTATACACGCAGAAGCACGTGCGGGCGATACAGCCAATGCACACTTCTGGATTAAAAGTGTTAGGCAATTGGATTGGCCGAGGTGCCGGAAACTCTCCAATCCAGGCTCACTTTACGAAGTACGAGCCCCTGTTACTCTCAGATGACGACTAGAGTATGTTTTGTCATGTGATTGGCTGCTACGAGAACCGGAAGTGATTATAGTACGGTCCAATGTCATCCTGCTAAAGATCAATGCGGGACAACGGCTGAGGGGCCGAATTTACCGAAGGCACTTGTAAATAGAGGTGATTGTTTTATGTATACGCTTTAAATTAAAAATGTTACTTCTTCGGCATCTGAAGTGTGTTTATGTTTAGTTGGATCAGATTATTTCAGCGCATTGAGTTACATGTATTTAAACCTGCTTAAACACGAAGTTAAATACTCGGATATACTCTGCGCAAAGACGTCGGATGCGTGATTTTAAATATATCAGCCAATGTTCTAATGACCATATGCGAGGAACACAGCTTGAGTTTTTTTGTTTTTTTTTGCATAGCGTACATGCCGACTTGAATTTGTTTGAGGTGCTCTACTTAAATTGTAATTTCAAGGAATACAAAGTATAGCGAAGAAAAGTGATTTGGGTAGTCCTTATACAGTTTGGTAAAGTGAGGAAGAGCTTTGTGTATTGCAGGTACTGAATAGACGTTTTCTCCTCCTTCTCCTTTAATGCCAAAGGATAATGATTAGTCTTTAACCCTTTCATGAGTGAAATAAGTATGGTGTATTCAATACATACGTGTTAGTCCGGGATGGCTGACCAGGTGGTGGTGGTGGGTGCGAAAGACAGGAGGCCATTGAAAAGTCTTAAGATTGAGAACCGTCTGGCTGGAGGTGGTGGAATTTGAGGGAGAGTCAGTAGACATGGAATAAGTACATCCTGTCTGTGGGTTGATGGTATTTGAGGGTCTGGTGGTGAACAATGAGTGAGTACAGATGGTAAAAGCTGGGTATTGATGGAGGGCTATTGAACATGCTGGCATAGAAGTGACTGTGGTGCTGGTGCAGGGAGTTTGCCTTGAGAATGGAAATGTTTGGGTGCGGTTGAGGTTAATGCGGTAGAGCTGTGGCGATGCAGTGCTAGAGATAAAGGTGATATAGGGTGTGGTGGATGGACAAGGTTCTTAATGTGTGGAGAGAGAGCACAGGGCTACCTCCTACACTGGTTATTGTAATTTAATGGAGCTCACCTTTCTTCCAGCCACAGTTTGTCACTTCTTCCTCTCGTACTCTTTCAGTGATTATCCATGGGGACACTCTTCCAGTTGGTGCGGAGCTTTGCCTCATTTCACAGTCCATGGACTAGCGCATGCCGGACCTTTTCATCAAGTAAGTTAAAATACATTTTCATCATCCCGTCTCCTGAATAGTCTTAAATATTGGACAGTGACCTCTGTCTCACACTTTACCTATCTGCCATGCTCCACCGCTTTCTCTGCTACTGAGAATCTCTAGTTGTCCTGGTTGTGATCAGAATATACCTCTTTCAGCAACTAAATTCTTCTTGCCTGGGTCGAAATTAAAGAGAGAATACATTTATACCCCTATTGGAATGATGACTTTATCATAACATTGAAATAGGAGATTAAGAGGGAGATCGCAAAAGTGGGAACCTTTTAAACTTAACTCATTAGAAGTGCCTCTGTTTTGTGAAATCAGCTTCGTTTTAACCTTGCAATATTGAACAATAAAGTCGGGCTTTGCTTTTCACCCCAAAGCAGCATGTGGTATTGGCTATTCTACTCATTATACCCTGCCTTCATGGCTGGAACAACCCATCCTAGTCACCCTTTATAAAGATGTCTGCCATCATCAAGTATCCACCTTTGACAAAAAAAACAAATTGTCAACTTTAAAATATTCTTGTCTTCAAGCCTTTGCGGAACGCAGGCAAAGAAGAACAGACCCTAAGGGATTGGGAAGGGAATGCCACAGTCTCGGACCCAAAACTGCAAAGGAACATCCTTCCTTCCGGGCCGGATGGAACCTGGGTACAGTATAAAAGGCCAGGATGGAAGACCTCAAGGAACGCAAAGGGGTGTAAGATGTCACTAGATCTTGAATGTAGCGTGGTCCTATTCTAGCTTTGGCATTGAACATGTAGCAGCGAGCCTTAAAATTGAATTTGTTTAGGGTCTGGTAGCCAATGCGGTTTAAAGAAGTGATGCGAGACTAAGGTGTGTTTAGGATGCTGAAACAGCAATATGGCTGCCGAATTCCCAACCATCTGCAAATGCCTGATAGATTCCCAAATATAGGATGCAGGGCTCGAAAAATCTACTTGACCACTTGCTATGGCGAGTTTTATTGTATGAGGTCGAGCTATTTTTAAATTCCACTCGACCCTTCTGGCAAGTGGACAAAGAACAGGTGTTCTGTTCAGTCAGAAATTGAATTAGCAATTAAGATGCCTTTAAATCTTATTCTTGTGACATTTGCTCTTTTATCAGAGACAATGCAAATACTTTCCCTTGTGACTGCAGAGTTTCAGGATTTTGTAAGGTGAACTGCCTGACCAATGTGAAATGAAAGGCTTTTGGTATCAGGTTTTTCCTAACACACAACATTTATATAACTAAGTCAACTTTACAAACATTCCAAATTATATTTCATTAGCTGTGAAAGACCATTTTTGTACTTCTGAGTGATGAAAAAATATTTTAATAGGATGAAAAAAATGTCAGAACACTTTACATGGTGATGTGCAAATGATAAATGTTTTCTGGTACCCAATTTTCACAGATTATTGTTAATACACTGTATAGTTTTATCAGTAAAGCTCAAGTTAGTGGGAAGGTTTTTGGACATTTCTTGGAAATGTACTGTCTATAAATGACAGTGCGCTACCACATCATGCTTTAGTAATATATTTATTAAAAGTGAGTGTTTAAACATAAACTGAGAAACACTCCTGTTCTGATGGCAAAGCTATTAGTAAACTAAGAGGCAAGTCATGCATGGATCATGTGTACCCATATGTGGGCTCGATTTTATTATTCCTGGCGTAAATGTTTAGTATATTTAATCAAACAAAAGAGGATTTTTTTTTAACCGCAGAAATGCTGAACTCACATAGTTGAATGTGCACTCATGTGAGAATGAAGAAAAAGGCGTCTGTAAAATACAATATTTGCCTAGGATCACATAATTTGATACCCGTTTCCAGATCAAGTACTTTACAGTTAGGTCAAATAGATTATTCAAGCTGCTTGACCTGCAGGTCTAGTAACATTTTAATGATTTTTCGAGTCCTGGGATGTTGCCATAATCCAATCTAGATAGGATTAGATCTTGAATTAAAGTCCTTTGGCAGATTTGGGAATCATCCAGATGATCCTTCTCACCCATTTTAACACATCAAAACAAGTTGAGGTAACCTTAACACCCGAGTCTTCATTCTTTGTCAAGGAACAAAGCTGAGGTACTTGACCTTGGGGGACAGATTGGGGAGAGGTCCTAAAGAGTCCAGCCAATGTTGGGAGCCCCAGATTTGAGGGTGCTTACCCAGGACCATGACCTGTCTTATCGTCACTAAACATGAGAGAGTTACCACTCATCAAAGTAGCACCTCAACTTGAGCCCAGGTTAAGATCAGAAGGTCCAGATGACGAGGAAAAAATAATTTGGATGTCATCCATGTAAGAAAGTGTCGGACTGCAGCACTCCACTACGTCTGCCAAAGGGCTGATGTAGATGTTAATTAGCAGACTACTTAGTACAGAACTCTGTGGGACACCACAGATTAAGGCCAGCATTTTGGATCTGGAGTTGGCGGAGAAGACAAGTAACGTGCTGTCCTTGAGAAAGGATGTTAACCAGGCCAGTGCTTTTCCCTACAGACCCAGAGATGAGACGTTCAAGCAAGATGGAGTGAGACACAGTATCAAAGGCTGCGCTAAGGTCTAATAGAATAAGCGCAGCTGTACCACCCTCATCCATAAGTCGTCTAAGATATTCGGTGACTCCAAAGAGGGCGGATTCAGTGCTGTCTGGCCCTGTGACTCCTGTGACTCTGAAGGATGAAAAAACTCGAGGGCCTCTACGTAAGATGTAAACAATACATTCACATGCTTCTCCAAAATTTTGAAGAGCACGGGTAGCAAAGAGATTGGTTGAAAATTCAACCAAATTGAAGAGTCAAGGTTAGGCTTTTTTAAAACCATACGAACCATCACATGCTTCAAGCTCTGTGGAACATAGCCCTCATGTAAAGAGGTTTTCTAAAGATTCAACACCACCTGTAGTACTGTCGGATTCAACAGGCAAAGCTTTGAAGGTGGTAAAGGATCCAGTGGGGAACCTGACTTGATAGATTGTAAAAATAATAGAAAGGTGGAAAGATCAAGGGTGGGGGCGTGGAGGGGGCAGGAAGACATGATAGGAATAGCATCAGTCTCCTCACTCTGTTAAAAAGATCTTGTAGTGTGGAATTTGAAGAGTGGGTAGCGGTGACTGTCCCTAAATGAAAAATTGCCCATAGTAACTTTAGATCGATGAAGATGGATATCTACCACCATTTTAGTGAAAAACTGGGCACACTGCCTTGCACTGAGTCCGAGAAAGCGAGGGAGCTGGATACACATTTCAGAGATCTGAGAGATCTCTAACCATCTTAAAGAGCGTCTTTGGACAGTTGTGGGTGTTCGTGATTTTATCAAAATAAAATGGGGCCTGGGCTCTCCTACACATTGCATTATGGATTTTAAGTGCTAGTTTATAGTTATTTTCTAATTCCTTCTCGTAATACTTTCTTCAGAGTCTTTCTAGTCTATTACAGGTTTTTTTTTTCCTAGTCAAAGTGATTAATTAAACCAGGGAACTGGTGAGAAGGATCTAGCTGATTGAAGTGCAGAAGGTGGCAAAATGATGTCCAGAGATTTAATAATCCAGCTGTCGAGTCCCTGATCATGATTGACATTCTCTGTTAGAAAGGTTTGGTGCGCAGGGGCTGAACCAGTTTTGGTTGCTTTTTCGGATTCTGTACACTTTACTCTTGCCAGGCAGTGGTAAAGTGCTTGTGCTCTCCCTTCTAAATGTGGTAAAATTGTTATTCATGTCGCACACAAAAGGTGATGGGAACGATGCCTGAAATTTGTCTAACCACTGGCAGTCGCTGAGTAGCATCCCAATACATCGTTCTTTAGCTCACCATACCACCTCAGTTTAGATCTAGCTATATGCAAATCTGCCTTGACCCTGCTCCTCATTGGAACAGTAAAGCATGAACTGCCAGGCCATGTCCTCCCTGAACCAGAATCAAAGCAAACTAGGACCGATTGTGCCCTGATACAGGCTCATCGGCCAGGTACAGCTTGATTCCAGTGGCACAGTGAGTACGGGAGCCATGTCTGGGCATACCCTTGCCACTTATGGCGGTACATAAAACACACAAAAAATGATGGGAGGAATGCTTGCAATTTGTCTAACCACTGTCAATTGCTTGGGGTAGCATCCCAACCCAGTGTTTTTTTTGCTCACCATACAGCCTCAGTTTTGACCTAGCTATATGCAAATCAGCCTTGACTCTATACTGAGAGCCTGTAAATTGAATGCCACTAGTTGGTTGCAGCACTCGTGCTACTCACAGCCATCCTGCATTAAAAGGAATTACGCAGCTACGCACACTCTGAGGGGTGGAGTACAGTGAGAGGACGCTGCTGCGATCTGCGCTACTGTGCTTACTGGTGGCCAGCTTGGCATTTCGCTCTGCACCTTCTGCACCACCTGCCACACCCTGTGTCACCCAGGGTCTTCTCTGCCAGTACCTGGTTCACAAGTGCAAGTGCGGTTGTGGAGGGCCGGGGGAGTCCTTTGGCCTCGGGCCCCCAGCGCAGGGCGGTGAGAAGGCGGGAGAAGCCTGAGGCAGTGTGGGAGTCCAGAGGTGGGGGGAGGCAGCAGGCCTACCAGCTGTGGATCCTGTTGCAGGGGCAGAAGCGGCCGGCAGTAGGCCGGTGCAGCTTGCTCCTGTGGCTGGTCCGGTCCCATCCCTGCTCCCCTGTTCTCTGAAACCTGCCAGCACTTTGATCTCCGGTATCCAGCACCCACTCCACCTGTTCCATTCACCTCAAAGGAACCCCACCAGGACTCTCCGATAGAGCGTTGTAGGAAGTTGGCTCTGTATGCTCTATTTCAAAGTAAGGAATAGTATGCACAGAGTCCAAGGGTTCCCCTTAGAGGTAAGATAGTGGCAAAAAGAGATAATACTAATGCTCTATTTTGTGGTAGTGTGGTCGAGCAGTAGGCTTATCAAAGGAGTAGTGTTAAGCATTTGTTGTACATACACAAGCAATAAATGAGGAACACACACTCAAAGACAATTCCAGGCCAATAGGTTTTTTGTATAGAAAAATATCTTTTCTTAGTTTATTTTAAGAACCACAGGTTAAAATTTTACATGTAATATCTCAAATGAAAGCTATTGCAGGGAAGTACTTTAGGAACTTTGAATAATCACAATAGCATATATACTTTTCAAATAAAACACATATAGCTATTTTAAAACTAGACACTTAGTGCAATTTTTAAAGTTCCTACGGGGTTCAAGTTTGGGTCCAAGGTAGCCCACTGTTGGGGGTTCAGAGCAACCCCAAAGTTACCACACCAGCAGCTCAGGGCTGGTCAGTTGCAGAGTTCAAAGTGGTGCCCAAAACGCATAGGCTTCAATGGAGAAGGGGGTGCCCCGGTTCCAGTCTGCCAGCAGGTAAGTACCAGCGTCTTCAGAGGGCAGACCAGGGGGGTTTTGTAGGGCACCGGGGGGGACACAAGTTAGCACAGAAAGTACACCCTCAGCAGCACGGGGGCGGCCGGGTGCAGTGTGCAAACACACGTCGGGTTTTCAATTGGAATCAATGGGAGACCAAGGGGTCTCTTCAGCGATGCAGGCAAGGGGGGGGCTCCTCGGGGTAGCCACCACCTGGGCAAGGGAGAGGGCCTCCTGGGGGTCACTCCTGCACTGGAGTTCCGATCTTTCAGGTCCTGGGGGCTGCGGGTGCAGGGTCTTTTCCAGGCGTCGGGATCTGAGAGTCAGGCAGTCACGGTCAGGGGGAGCCTCGGGATTCCCTCTGCAGGCGTCGCTGTGGGGGCTCAGGGGGGACAACTTTGGTTACTCACAGTCTCGGAGTCGCCGGGGAGTCCTCCCTGAAGTGTTTCTCCACAAGTCGAGCCGGGTGCAGAGTTGCAAGTCTCACGCTTCTGGCGGGAAACACAGTCGTTCTAAAGTTGCTCCTTTGGCAACAAAGTTGCAGTCTTTGGTGAACAGGGCCACTGTCCTCGGGAGTTCTTGGTCCTTCTAGAGCAGGGCAGTCCTCTGAGGATTCAGAGGTCGCTGGTCCCTGGGGAAAGCGTAGCTGGAGCAGTGTCTTTAGAAGGGGGGAGACAGGCCGGTAGAGCTGGGGCCAAAGCAGTTGGTGTCTCCGTCTTCTCTGCAGGGTTTTTCAGCTTAGCAGTCCTCTTCTTCTTAGGTTGCAGGAATCTGAGTTCCTAGGTTCAGGGGAGCCCTTAAATACTAAATTTAAGGGCGTGTTTAGGTCTGGGGGGTTAGTAGCCAATGGCTACTAGCCCTGAGGGTGGGTAAACCCTCTTTGTGCCTCCTCCCAAGGGGAGGGGGTCACATTCCTATCCCTATTGGGGGAATCCTCCATCTGCAAGATGGAGGATTTCTAAAAGTTAGAGTCACTTCAGCTCAGGGCACCTTAGGGGCTGTCCTGACTGGCCAGTGACTCCTCCTTGTTGTTCTCATTATTTCCTCCGGCCTTGCCGCCAAAAGTGGGGCCGTGGCCGGAGGGGGCGGGCAACTCCACTAGCTGGAATGCCCTGTGGTGCTGTAACAAAGGGGGTGAGCCTTTGAGGCTCACCGCCAGGTGTTACAGCTCCTGCAAGGGGGAGGTGATAAGCATCTCCACCCAGTGCAGGCTTTGTTACTAGCCACAGAGTGACAAAGGCACTCTCCCCATGTGGTCAGCAACATGTCTCGAGTGTGGCAGGCTGTTAAAACCAGTCAGCCTACACAGGTAGTTGGTTAAGGTTTCAGGGGGCACCTCTAAGGTGCCCTCTGGGGTGTATTTTACAATAAAATGTACACTGGCATCAGTGTGCTTTTATTGTGCTGAGAAGTTTGATACCAAACTTCCCAGTTTTCAGTGTAGCCATTATGGTGCTGTGGAGTCCGTGTTTGACAGACTCCCAGACCATATACTCTTATGGCTACCCTGCACTTACAATGTCTAAGGTTTTGTTTAGACACTGTAGGGGCACAGTGCTCATGCACTGGTGCCCTCACCTATGGTATAGTGCACCCTGCCTTAGGGCTGTAAGGTCTGCTAGAGGGGTGACTTATCTATACTTCATAGGCAGTGTGAGGTTGGCATGGCACCCTGCGGGGAGTGCCATGTCGACTTACTTGTTTTGTCCTCACCAGCACACACAAGCTGGCAAGCAGTGTGTCTGTGCTGAGTGAGGGGTCCCCAGGGTGGCATAAGATATGCTGCAGCCCTTAGAGACCTTGCCTGGCATCAGGGCCCTTGGTACCAGTTACAAGGGACTTACCTGGATGCCAGGGTGTGCCAATTGTGTAAACAAAAGTACAGGTTAGGGAAAGAACACTGGTGCTGGGGCCTGGTTAGCAGGCCTCAGCACACTTTCAATTCAAAACATAGCATCAGCAAAGGCAAAAAGTCAGGGGGTAATCATGCCAAGGAGGCATTTCCTTACAAGCGTGCTTGTGCCCCCCTGGAAAGGTTTAGGGGGTGAGACCGCACTCTAGGGACGCTCTAGAAACGTGGCCTCTCTAAGTTTACTTTATTCTGCAAGCAGCAGCTGCATCCAGCAATTGGGGAGTGTCCCAGTGGGCCTGCAAGTAACAGGTGGCCAACATAGGTCAAAGTAGGTTAAGGCATTTAAAACACATCCACTTATCCATCTACTATTTCTGGATTCTCTGGATCCCACTGAGCTTCACCCAGCTGAGCAAGAAGATCTTAAAGACTATTCAAGACTTAAAGACTTGAAGGACTTGGACGAATTACAAGCCTAAAACTGCCAAATGTTGTCACGTGCTCCTGGTTGCCAGCTCGCCAGCTGACCTGACAGCTGAGGGTGCAGGGAGTCCCAGTTGGTCAGTAATAAGAGAAGTAGCTTGCCGCTGGGTGTGCTTCACCACGCGTAGATAAGGAGCAAACCAGTGTACTAGCAACCCTGATATCGATCAATTCACTTATCCGCCTATACTTGCCCAGATCTAAGTTTGTAGAACTGAGGGTGTTCACAAGGAGTTCTAAAGTAGGTAAGCTTGGGAGAGGCCTAGTTAGGCAGATTGCACCAATATTAGATCGGGGGAGAGAGGCAAACTGGATTATTTGTAACTAATACATGAAAAGTATTTGCAAAGGGACAAATGAAGCAACTAAAAAAAGAACATTAGGTGAGTATAATGGCTCGTCCCCCTAACCCAATTCTGGTAGCCTTAGAGCCAGCCACAACCGCCACACTGAGGGGGCACCAGCCAAAGATCTACATAAAATTCTCCTCCGTGAAGGATGTAGAGAGTGTGCTATGTTCAAGCAACAAGGGCCTCAGTGGTCTTCAATCCCCTTTCCAACCAGTGGTTATAGAACATCCAGCATCTTAGGTCCTAACCCAGTTATGCTGACTGAAGGGAATGTAAGTAATGTTAAAAAAAAAATAATAATAATCTCCGGGGGACTAGAGGCTACCAATGAATAGTGGCGTCTGGAGGATTACCAATAAACACGGCCCTGGGGGACACAAGCAAACTCTCTTGATCACTGTACAGCAGGAGTCACCTCAGAAATATCAACTATACAGAGAAATGATTGCGATGATGCAATACTCCTAGAGATGGCAGGGACTGAAAGGGCTTCGCTTGAACCAAAAATTATATTACCAAACTTAATTACTACTGCGCAATTACTACAGAACCTCTGTGCACCTTTAATATCTCACGTGGAAACTGAGAGACCAACATACGATAACAAATCAACCTCTATGAAGTCCTGTTTTAAGGAAAGTTTGTCAATAAGCCCTGGCCTAAAATTCCTATAAGTCAATGAATTTCCAGGCAGTTGTAAATCGGATTACCTGGTTACTACAACTTATTTACACCCAAATGAACCTTCCCGAGTACCATCAAACTGGAATCACCTCAGGACAAATCAAGCTATGGAGGTAAACTCAGTGAATCTTTCCTGTCTACTTCCATAAAACAGTCTTCCAACAGTCCCCTTGACAAAGACTTCCCCTCTGAGAGGCCCAAGAGTTCAGATATTGAGACTGCAATTGGTGATGTATCAAATGCATCATATTTGACAACGCAAGAGTGGGAAGATCTGGTAGCTTCATTTACTTCGGAAATATTTCTCCGCACACCTGAGACACCTGCACTGGCTCCCAGTCAGCAAAAGGATCACCTTCCGACTTCTCACCCACGCACACAAAGCCCTCCACGACAAGGGACCGGAATACCTCAACAAACGCCTCAGCTTCTATGTCCCCACCCGCCTCCTCCGCTCCTCTGGCCTCGCACTCGCTGCTGTCCCTCGCATCCGCCGCTCCACGGCGGGTGGGAGATCTTTCTCCTTCCTGGCGGCCAAGACCTGGAACTCCCTCCCCACCAGCCTCAGGTCCACCCAGGACCACTCCGCTTTCCGGAGACTCCTAAAGACCTGGCTGTTCGAGCAGCGATAACCCCCCCTTTTTTCCTTTAGCGCCTTGAGACCCGCACGAGTGAGTAGCGCGTTTTTTAAATGTTAATGATTTGATTTGATTTGAAGGACAGGAAACTGCTGGAAACTAAAAAATATTAGGGAGAAGCAGGAAGGGACAGAAAACATATGGCTTCCATGAATAATTTAATCTGAAAGGTCCCGGCTGAAACACAACTAACTCAATCATGTTGCAGCTGTATGTATCACCATAGTTCAGTGGTTTCCAACCTGTGGTCCGAGGACCCCTGGGGGTCCGCGAAGCCTCCTGAGGGGGTCCGCGACTGCTTAGAAAATTAAATCATCTTAACAGATTAGGTCCCCAGCTTTAAGTAATGACTCGGTAAGGAGATCCCCAGATTCTAATAATGATTCAGTGGGGGTCCCGAGGTTCCAGTAATGATAAAGTGGGGGTCCACAGAAGTCAAAAGGTTGGGAACCACTGCCATAGTTGATCAACTCTCAGCACTACCAGCTGTGAAGGGTGATCTCCTGTCTGATAGAGGTTGCCATCTCCAAAAGGGAAACAGCTCAGATAGCCTCATGCAGGAAATGCAACAACTGACCAAACAGCCGAGAAGGCAGAGAAAGTTGAGAAGGAAAGAATGACCAAGGAAAATGTCCAAGAACAGAACAAGCTCTTACAGAAGCATATAGGTACGGAGAACTGATGGGCTTTCATCTAGTTGTGGGGGAATCAGCTTCCAGAAAGGACCCCCCTCTGGTAGAGCAGTTAGAGAAGGGCGAAGCAGGGTTAGCAGCATGCTCTTCAAAGCAACACCAGAAACAAAAGAGGAAGGGTAGGATAAGGATGACTTGTATAACGGCATTCTTCCATACTGACCCCGTAATACCAGAAGCCAAGTGGAGGGGGGAACCAGCGGAAAAATAGCATTTAACAAATGGAATACCTATAACTAGTCTGATTCGAACTTCTAAACAATTGAGGAGGCCCAAGGGAGTGGGGGAGGAAACAGCCAGGATGACCACACATTGAGGAAAACAGAGGCGGGATACTAGCCACACCAGAGGTACCCTCATCGACAATCTTACCTACTAAAAGTACCTTGAATTCCGTACAGATAGGGGTACCAAGTCTACTGAAAGCGGAAGAACAGGTACATCACGCAAACTGCTTTAATGATTCACAGATGCAGCCAGAAACTAGAAACACCTTGTTTATCCTCGAATATCAGTCCAGAGGCCGGTGGGTTTGGCATCCTCAATACAGGGAATATTGTGCTACTACTAACTCCAATTAGCTGACTCACAGATTTAAAATCCCACAACCTGAAAGTGATTTGAATTTAAAGAGTACAAACACTTCCCAGAGAATGTTAGAAAAGAGACCTGGGCGTCGCTTGAACTAGCAAAGAGGATAATCGGCGAGCAAGCACAATTAAATTCCTTTGGCATCAATGTGTTGCCTTTACAGGAAACAGGCTACCCAGCTACCTGCTTCCAGACACAAAGAACATTCATTCCAACGAGGACACAATCTGTACTCATAGGGTCTCGCAGCACATCTTCAGTATTCAAGGAGATAGGTGACGATTGGAGGGCGAGGAAAGTCAAGAATGGCATTTCATCATTTGATGATTGGTGTTGGTTAGCCAAAACATTAAACAATCTGAGTAATAATGTTTGACTCAGAAGAAAAAAGTCACCAGAGCATAATATACTTCTGCGATTATGCTACTGGAACATTAACACCTTGGGAACAAAACAAGGGATTCTCAGTTATTGCAATAGTTCCAAAGTTGTAATCCTATCTTTCTACAAGAGATCTGGTTAGAACAACTGTTCAATTCTCAAGATGTGGCCTTTCAACATATACTTCAATAAAGAGCGTTTATGCGGCCAAGGTACTGGATACAAAGACAACTAGAGTGGTTAAAAGAAGTGATGATAATGACTTACAACTGGTGCTTATAAATGTGTACATTGATCCATGTGATAAGATCAATGGAGTGAAATTGCTCAGGGATGAATTAACAAAAGTACTAATGGAGGAGCCTTTGCCAAATTTCGTATTATCAGGCGACTTTAACATGCACTTGCTGGGGCCTTCGGAAGACGACTACCTAAAAAGTTAGCATTCCTCTGCCTAAACCCAAATTTGTTTTCCTGCCAGTGTTCAGGGTCCCATGCCTATTAATGGCAGTTCTGTGGTGTGATATGTATTCCTCCCAGACAGGGAGCAAAAGGGCTTTGGGTGTGGGGAAGGGTGTTCTCTTCTTGAGCAGGATCACCCGGAGAAGGTGGGATTGTTTCAGCTCTTCCTGAGCTTCAAAGTGTTGTCTGAGGGATGTGCCCAACTAATGTCTGACTTCTGAAGTTGCCTAGCTTGTCATTGGCAAATGTAGCTTGCACCTGAGCTTGCCTGCTCTATGTTCCCCTAGACAGATTGGAACCAAACCCAGAGGAAAGGGAAGAGCTGTCCAGAACTAGAATAGGGCTAGTTAAAGAGTGTGACCTCCACACATGGGGTGGCCTGGGTATAAATGTGCTACTTTCAGAACCACTCATCCGAACACCTCTGGACCTGTGAAGACTCAAAAGAAGGACTGCCCTCCGGCCTGAAGGACGACTGGACCTACTTGTCTTGAACCCGCGATCCCAGAAGTGACCCAATGGGTCGGTTGGCTGACCTTCTGTTTGAGCTAGAGAAACACAACAAGCTTCCCTGCAACTGCACAGCTGACCAGCACCAACAGGACCTGCATGAACCCTGCTGTTTGCTTCAGCTGGAGTGAGAACAGACTCACAAGAGGTGCCTCCCCAGGTCCTGAACCTTAAACTGGAATCGGAGTGTACTCCTTAATCATAAAAACTGCAAAAACTGGACTCCAGGTGAAAGGCCAGAGGTTCTGGGCTCTTTGCATTGAAAAAGAACCATTCCCTGTTTCCTCGCAACTGCAGACTGACTTCACCAACGCCATTGCTGGACCTATATACAACTTTTGACACAACCTCCCGGCTACCGACTCCAGACTTAACCTTCACAGTGCTCTTCTCATGAGCAACAACAGCCTGACTTTTTTTCCCCCCAGCACAAAGCTAAGACCAGTGGTAAAACCTTGTCCCCTGCCAACACGACGCTCCAATTGAGGTTTCGTGGAACTGGACTAAGTAGAAGGTAAAGCTCCCACAGTTGCCTGTTCCCTGTATCCGACCTGCTCTCCATCACAGTTGACCTACATTTTAGACTTTGACCTGGTCCAGCGCAATCAGATAACCATGTTTGATGATGTGTGCTTCTTGGCACTATTTTTTACTTAAACTTTTGAACAGTCAGACTTTAGTTGTTTTGGTTTTAATTTATTTATTAAAATATTCTCTCTTTTTCTAAATTGGAAACAGGAATTCACAAGCGTTTGCAAAAGAAGGCCTGGAAATTGTACTCCTAGAAAACATTTGTGAGTTGTATGAGCAAATGTACCCTTTAGTTTCTTTGCTCATGAAAATTCTGATGAGTGATTACAAAATGCATTTTTCCTAAACGTTCTTCCCTTAGAAAATTTCTAATCTCTTCTAGTGTGCCACCACATACTACTGACAAGTAGATATTTTGTAAAAGTCCCGCTCCTTCATCCTTTTTGTCTGTTTTTTAATTCAAGGAGATTACTTGAACAGAAAGATGGATGGAAAGAAAGGGGGGTCACTCACTGTGGGATAACTTAAAAGGGTGCTTTCACAATAGGTTGGGTGCTCTCAGGAGTGATTGATGCTTTTCGTCCTCTAAGGTAGCCTCCCAGAAAAACTTTAGTTTGGTGTTTCAAGCCCCTGAACGTTAACCAAGATGTTGTTAGAAAAACATGTCTGCTTAAGGATGCCCTCGGATAGATGGCTTCTGGAATTATGGTTGTGGTACAGTGCCCACTTCCAGGGATTGAGGTAGACTGGGTTTGGTTTCAAGCTGTTGGGTTGAAAATCTGTTCGAAGGTGAAGGTCCCAGAAGGTCTTCTGGCTAGTAGAGAGGCATAAATGAGGTCATTTGGATTGAAGGAAGAGAGAAGATCTCTTAGTAAATAAGTATAGCTAGTCCTGTGTTCTTTGGATATGGTTTCTAGATTTTACTGCACCAGTGGAAGCACAGCTTGTAGAATCACAGAACCCATTGATATGTTATTGCTTTGCTCTTTTTTTTTTCTACTTAGGTTCTTCTGCTGTGAAGCGCATAAGCTGCCTTCCCGAGCCAAAGGTGGTAGATCGCTGGAATGAGAAGAGAGCGATGTTTGGAGTCTATGACAACATTGGAATTTTAGGTAAGGTTAGATTTATCTCGATTTGCCAAAGCTTGAGGCCAGAACCCAAAATTAGGTGTTTACTTGTTTACAGATTAACCTCAGTGGTATAGCACAAAATGATGGGCTCTGGATCAAAATTTGATGGGAGGCACCTAAAAGTTCTCCAAGGCTAGAAGATAAACTAAGGCTTTGGCTTAGGGGGCCAACTTAGGGTTTGGAGGTGTTCACAGTATAGGTGCCGATGTTATGCATTGATTCACCACCACAATCGGGTGGCCTCGGCCAATGACGACTACTTGATTCCAAAGAGATACTTCAGAGTGCTGTGTGGGCCACTTAGCGTTACTGAGAGGGTCACCAAGCTGTCTTCGCCAATGCACAACTTTGTGCTTAAATAACTCATAGTTTTAAGAACAGCAGAGGGTTTAATAGTAAAACAAATTCTCGCACAGGTGATATCTCAGAATGTAGATCCTTTGCAAGATTTTGGTATCTTTTAATTTCATCCCAATAAACTTTAGGAGGAGACATTTCAGTTAAAGCACTCAATTGGAAAAAATCTGAGAAACACATTTAACCAAAATCAAGATAATGTGAAGGACTGAGCCAAAGTTAGGGTATAGGATACAACTAGGTTCAGGTTTAGCATCGTGGTAAAGGTTCTGGTTAGGGACACAATAAGAGTAAAGTGTTAAGGTAAGAGACAGGGATTCATTAAAGAACAAGCAAAGGGTAGGTATGAAGGTCAGGGCTGTGAAGATTAGGTTACGGTGTTAGTAATAAACGGGGTGAAGGTTCTAGTAGAGTTTTGCGCAATGCTTAGATAAGGCTAAGTATAGGGCTGTAGTAGGCGTGGGATCAAATGTTAGGGTTGAACTTGGGAGTATTTTTGGTTTAAGGTATTGTTAAACATATTTTATACAAAATATGCATATGTTTTTTCTTTTCAAAATAAAATATAGTTTCATTGAAAATAAATATAGGTTTTCAAGGCAGACATTTAACTCTATTTCAGTTCAAGACACATCACAATCTTACATTGACATGGATTTGAATGAACATTTTCTGAGGAACTGTTTCTTTGAAATGTTGCAAGATGAAATAACATACACCCGACAAATCATTGTGAAAGGAAAGCTGGAACTCGGTACTGTGCAGTACATTGGCACCCAGAAAATAAAAAAAGATACACAAGTAAAAAGCTTTAGTATGAAAGGTGTCTTTTGAGAGAGGTTTTTAAAGGTGAGGATCAGCCTATAATGCATTTTACCCTCCATTGCTGTGGGTCAGTGGTTTATGGAGTTCATGAAGACATGGCAGAGCTTCTTACTTCACTTGAATCATCGGTTGAAGTTTTTCTTATGTACTGGTCGTAGGGACATGTTTGCCTCATTCCTTCTCAGGAAATACTTTCTTATTTCCCTTTTCTTTTTTCAGCCTTTACTTTGAGATGAAGTGTGCCTTACAGAGAGAGAGAGAGATTGGAAAAAAAATTCTTGTCATTCCTTGTCTGGCAAAAGAGGGATTTTGTGGCTACCTGGTTGGACTTGTGTTGGCCTGAAATTATTAGTCATATTTACTACATTTCCCAAGCCCCAATCTGAAATTGCAACCTTCTCGGAGAAAAGGGCTGCTGCTCTCAGGTGTTTTTCACACTTGTCCAATTGGTTATGCTCTAGTGAACCAGAAAGAACGAGGCGGTTTGTTGTTCTGTAGGATTCATTAAAGTTAGACAGCCAACACAGTTGGTACCAAGTAAACCTACGGATGGTATAAAAAGCTTGAGTTAGGAAAGATTAATCAGTTGTCTGTGTTTTGGCAAAATGCTGAAATCAGTTACTTTGTGATGACGATATGGCTGGTAATCTAAAGGCTTCATACATTCTATATATTCTATACTCAAAGTAGTTATAACGGATGTTAAAATTAAAAAAATATATTTTTAAAAATCCAAGACCTAGGGCTTATTCCTCATAACACACATCTATCACCTATTAAGACCAATGGTTTCTTCTTGGTGGTGTTCTTCACTGTGTTTATTCTCAAGCTTTGCCCACATCCTTTTTTAGGAACAACTCTTCTCCGCAAACAACCATGTGAATATTTCTTACATTTTATAGTACCAGTACTTTATGTTCAGCTGTGCTGTTCATGCACAAAACTAGGCCAGCTTTATACACGATCTTCTCCGTCATCTTTGTCATGCTTTAATAATTCTTCAGTCTGCTAGATAAAGAAATTAATTATAAATACATTTACTTGGCCAACCTGGAAATAACCCTAGAGGTAAATAATCCTAAAGTTTGGGAGGCTGTTCTGGAATATGTTTAAATGCTCTTAAGAAGTCTTTAGTTCTGTTGTAGATTTCATAACCACAACTGTCAATCTGGCTATTTACTATTACTGATAGGCAACTACTTTTAACACATAACAAACTGGAGATGAGCCATACTTTAACAATGTAAACACATCAGAAACGGTTGGCTTTGGTAACACAATGAACATGGCCCTCTGCAACTGTGGTATTTTTGTGTATTAGAGGACCTGTTTGACATGCTAAAGAACACAACAGGCTCATGCATTTGCCTATGCTGAAATTTTTTTTAAAAGCAAAGGAATTTCCAAATGAAAATACCTAGTTGTATTTCCCAAATCGATTTGTTTTTCTCAGTTTTTTCCCCAAAGAACCCTGAAATCCATGCAATAAGCCATGTAGCAGTAGGCTATTCATATGGTGAAAGGGGCAGTTTAAATTCTTGAGCTGAGATCAAATCATGCATTTAATTGTATTTACTTATATCCTGCTTCCTAAAATAAATCCCTTGATGATAAAAAATGGTTGCATTCTTGATGAGGTTTAATGCTACCCGATGATTCTTCGGAACCTTTTAAAGCATATTCGTTTGTTTCCTAGGGTTGTTCACGTTTATAGGAGTCCTGTGTTTCATTCGTTCACTGATAAGCTTATCTGATTTATGCATTAGTGTCCAATACTGCTGTTGTTAAATCTCTTTTGGATTGCCTCACTTTCTGGTGACTTTCAAGAAAAACACTTGCATTTATATTTAAACTGAAAGAGTCCATGTGTTTTGCAATCATAGTCAGTGGATATCATTCAGCCTACTTTTAATAATGCTTTCCCACACCTTAATGTTACCACATTTGTCACCTACTCTGTTGGCAAGCGGTTCTTTGATACCTCCAGCAAGTCACTCTTATCTATGTAAATTCCAAATTCATGTTTCTGCTGACCTCTCAGTTTATGAAATATGCCATTTGTTCAGCTCATCAATTTTTTGCCTGCCAGTTATTTACCACTTGTTGTGGGCGAAATGTGAATAATTTTGTCTGGGGACTATTAGCTCTATTAATGCTCTAACAATGGTGACCCCAAAAATGTCTGCTGCTTAATGTTGTTCAAGAATATAAAATCTTCTTAACTTAGGGATAGAGTGTCAGCTCAGAGTATCTTGCATTCCTCAGCCCCCATTACCTTTTTTTTTTTTTTTTTTTTTAAGGACAAGTGCCTAGACATAAGGGTACGACTTAGGTTATCAAAGTTCTGATCAAATGAATTGTTTCTGGAATTAATTAGTATTCTGTAGGGGTGTTAAAATAAGGTGACTTGGTAGCAAAAGCGAGTCGATTATCCCAATTCCGGAACAATACTGAGCTCCAAAACTGAAGGTAGGGGAACACAACAGTGGTGTTGATATGTGTAAGAACCAATCTCCAAATCTATTGTACAAGCAGTTGACTCTGTTGTGTCATTTGTGGGTCCACAATTGTCTCTGTTGTATCATTTGTGGGTCTGCATCATAGAGGTGAAGCATAGTACTGTTGAAGATTCCTGACACCATATGGATTCCACTCACTGAGAAAGGGGCGTTTAGAAACAAAGTTAAAATGGAGATCTAGGGTATCTGCACATTCTCTGATCCCAAGATTTGGTTGTCCAACTCTTCCCAAAACACACTGTTGTGCAGTGGGATAGCTATTGTGTCAAAAACTGAAAATTTACTCTTAGTTGATCTATGAAACTCGTCTTGCTTGACTGTGGGATGGAGAAAATTAGAATCTTGGGTTTGTATCTCCTTTTTTTTTTTTTAACCCAAAGACCTCATCAAATGTCTCTGCAATGTCTAGGTCTGCTGCTAGATGGCTCTGTCTCTGTGTAGGAGAGAATCACACCATGTGCGAGAAGGCTTACTTTGTGTTGTGTATCACTAGAGTGAATAATTTTGAGGTCGTGGTTGGTTATGTATGGGCTTCCAGTTGCTCCATCACCAGAACAAATCTAATTAGAGACAAGGGTGCAACCCTATCCTTTTCCCTTTTGAAGTCCCAGGTTTCCAGAACATGCTCTGATCTAACTAATGTGTGCTTTTGCTGAATGATATTTTGCTGATATCGTCCCTCTCGTTGTGTGCCCTAATCCTATACTACGCAGTAAAGCTTCAAGAAAGTCCCTACTATCCCTGTCAAATGCTTTCTCTGCATCCAACACCATGAGGAAAAGTCAGTTTTCCTTCCTTTGAACTGGATCTTTTCTACCTGATGGGTGACTTTTTTCATGCATTATCTCGAGTGTGTCTAGCTCACACAAAACCCACTTGATCTGGGTCGATTGGGAATGGGAGGATTCTGTCCAGTCTGTTAGGACCTTAGTAAAGTGTTCAACAGTCCAGTGAGTCTGTAGAATTTGCATTTCGTTCCTTGGTCTGAGTAGAAGTGTGATCTCAGCTTTGTGCTTTGTAATTGTAACACCCACCTCACCTGTGAATGAGTTGAAAAAGTGGGTCAGCCTGTTAATTAAAAGCCGGCACACTAAAAACTGTCTGTAAGCCCATCCGGCCTGGGGGGCCTTAGTTTGGAGCATGTTCTTCATGGCTAAGAGTACTTCTGGTGCCTCTATAGGCTTATCCATTTCCTCTTTCTGCTAATGTCACGTGGGGGCAGAGGACGATGAAACGTTCATGGCCCAAATTAAGTATTCTTAAACCTCATCCAATGATTCTTTTGAGGTAATTATATTTGTTTAAACCAGGAGAAGAATAAGTCCCTATTTGCCTTTTACCTGTTATCAACTTGCCAACTGGGAATCTAAACTTGGTGACTAAGGTTCTATATCTCTCGGCTCTCATGCTCATCGCTGGAAGTTCATTTTCATAATTGACCTTTCTTTAAAACATTCTTTAGGCATAGCAGGGTCAGTTGTGCTGTTGAGTTCTTGGGGTGTGTTTTTGGTCTTTGATCGCCACCATTTCTTTGCCTGTTCCGTGTTAGTGCTCTGTTTATTTATTTTTTCTCTGCTTTATTTAGTTTCGTAACAAGCCGAGATTCTAGGAACAGATCTTCTTTCCCACCGTAGCTAATAGGGCAATGGTGCTCGCCCTCGTCGTTTTACACGCATCCCACTGTTGGTTGGGCAACGGGTTTATCAGATTCCCTGGCTCATTTATAGTCTCTTGCCTGGGTCCTTTCGTATCCTGGGTCACAGTGTCTATCTCCCTCTGGATTTCTGTCTTTCTCCAACTACCTATTCTATTGTTTGGTGGGAATGGTCCAAGATTGACATAACTGCCATGGGTGCTCCATGCAGTCTACTAAGAAGTGGTTTGGGTACAAGAAAGGTAATCCAGCCTAGTATTCTAGATGTGTACCTGGGAGAATGAGTACTCTTGCCGCTGCAGGAAGGAAGGGATGGCATCAAGCAGCCGTCAGACCCTGGTCTAGGATCAATGCTTGCAGTCTCTTGGCCATTACTTTGATGATGTTTGAGTTGTGTGATTATCTGTTTAAACATAGTCCCACAATATACTGATGAATTTTCTTTCCATAAAAAGATTCACTACTAACTTCCTCATTTGCTCCCTTTTAGGCTTCGCTAGGAATGCTTCCTGCCGTCTGTTGGGTCCATCTATAGTTATAATTGTGTAAAACTTTACACACTACTCTATGTTGATAACAAGGTGTCTCACTTCAGGATCACACTTGCCATATTCAGGGACTATGTTTGTACTTTGCTTGCAAAGGATGGCAACACCAGCAGTTTTCAGTCTTGTGCCAAAAATGAAGTGACTCATTTTTATTGTTCGTTCAAAATTGATCCATTCTCGGTAAATGGCCTTTTGAACAACTTGGATTATGTGGCAGGAGAGGGCCAAATTATGTGGCGGGGTTGAGTAAATTATACGGCCGCAAAAGGCAAAGTGTGGTGCACATTTTGTATTAGTATTACTTCATTACTTAATTGTTTTTAAACTTGGTAACACTCTCTGGGCATTAGTTGCACCTCATTAGTACCAGTTTAACATCCAGTTATAGCAATAAGCAACAGGAGGGTGTGCAGTCTATCTTAGCAAAGGGCCTTCCACTGCGCTGCAACGTGTCAATGCATTTTAAATAACTTTTTGAACCGTTAAAGCTAGAAACTAAATTTGTTTTGGTGAAATCTGCAGATTATGTGGAAGATGATGGATTATCTGGCAAATATGTAATTATGTGAAAATCGAAGCGCGCATAATTCCAGTGGCCCTGATTATATCTAGGTCCTGTTATCAAAGATCAAGTCCACACTGTTTTGTATTTTGGGGCACTTAGACCTCCTTACACTTACAGCAAGTTAACCTGAAAGTCATACTCCTCGGATTCACCTTGAAAATAGGTCCTTGGCATCTTGTGCTGTTGTAGCATCCCCCAGAGTTTCTTTTTGTCTTTCTTGGCTGTCATCAAAATCATTGTCTCACTTACTATGTTGCTACTCACTGTTGCATAGTACTGTATTTACAGGGTCAAACACCCACTTCCACTTTTTTTCTCTGCCATCCTGCTCACTTCTTCTGTTAGACTCAGTCACTGCCGGTTAGTGTTTTTGACATATCTTCTGTGTGTGGTCATACAGGCAGGGCCTGGACTGTCCACTCCTGGTGCAATCCCCCCCAAGACCTTTGAGTTCAGGTCCTCCTCTGCACCTTGTTGCAGTCCCAATCGCCTCTCAGCTTTAGTGGGGACTTTGCTGTATTCATACGTCCTTCTAATTCCTCCGCAAAATTCCTTCAAAGGTCAGAAGGCTGTATTGGGCAGACAGATCTTTTCTCGCCTCTTTAGGCTTCCCTTGATGGGCTCTCCATGCACAGTGCCGGAATCCTAGCCTTGCACCCTCTTCCAATACTTGTTGGCACCAATGATATTGCCACTGTTCTGTTGGGGGACTGCACTACATTTGCCCCCGGCTGAAGCCTTGGTCCAGTACTACTTTTCCTGTTGGGCGGGCCGGTCCCAGTGGCTTCTGTTCACTGCTTCCTCCTTGTAATCTGCATCTTGGAGCCACTCCTCCCTAAGCTTTGCGCTCACCTCAGCAGACTGGATCTGTGCAAGAGAGTGGGGAGTGTCATACTGATCTTTCCTGGCTCTTAGTATGATCAGGCACTTTGCGCAGTCTGTGGGAGCTGGGAAACACCTCTTTACATTTCAGTACTCAACGTCCTGATTGGAGCTGTGAGGAGGCAGTTCAGTGCCGCCACCATCTCGGGTGGAAGTGTGTCTTCTTTGAATTTTAACAAGTTTTGACTTATCTAGGTGACTACTGCAGTGAGAAAGTTCTTTAAATTGGTGCAGTTGTAAGAATCGTGACCATCCAGCCGGAGCTAGATTTGTGTCATCTGTAAAAAGTATAAAACAAGAAATGAAAGGGAACTCGCTTGACTGGTGTAGCAACATTGACATTAAAGAGTGTAGGGCTGAGTGATGAACCTTAAGGGACACCATATTCGAGTTTGCTAAAGGCAGAGTGGGAGGGTGAACATTTTATTCCCTGGGATCATTCATTGAGATGGTCAGCAGTCCAGGCGTAAGTATTCTCTCAAAATCTAGTGTGATGTAGACGCAATAGCAGGATTTTGTGTGCTGCCATTTCAAAAGTTGTGGACAGTTTAAGAACTGGTGAGGCCCTTAATCTAATGTAAACCGGAGTTCGTCACTGGTATAGAAGAGTGCTGTTTCCTTTACTGTGCAGTGGAAGGAAACTGTATTGAATGGAGGGTAGACTTCTCCTGGGTTCCAGAAACGAACACAGAAGTAAAGTGTTTTTCAAAATTTTAATCTGGAAGAGAAGGTGTGAGGGTTTAACTGTGGAGTGCTTGTTTCCAGTCAAAGGGGGTAGACGGGCTGGCCATAGAAAGTTTCCAGAGATTAGCTACAGTGGATCTAATTGCCTTAGGTAGGGGATGGAGGATATGGGTCAAAAGGGGAGTCTACGTTTGATGGTCCAGTCGAGATGCTGGAAGAAATAAGAGTAGGGATGGGAAACCAGTTAATTGGTAGAAGGGGGTAAGCAGTGGTCCATTATCCCCTAAGAAATAACTGCAGATTAAATCACTATTTTGTGAAAGAAGGCGAAAAAGGTCGCAGAGGCCTTGGAGGTTGAATAGGAATTTTAGAGCAGATCAGATTACTTTAAGATGAAACAAGTTTAAAGATCTGTGTGGGAGTTGGCTTGCAGAGGCATGAAAGCGTCAGACTATTGCTCCTGGGCATGGTAGATGGATTTTCTATAGAATCAAAGCACTAATAAGTGCCTATTGTGTGCTTTAGTAGAGTAGTTAGAGCACTATGGTTACTGCTTTTATACAAAGCAGTTTTCCAGCTCGAGGTCCCTGGAGAGCCAGGGGCTGAGGCTAAACCACAGTGGCAAAGGAATTTTTTTTAGAGTAACTTGATCATCATGCTTTAAAGCAGTTGTTCCCAACCTGTGGTCTAGGGATCCCTGGGGGTCTGCAAAGCCTCCTTAGGGGGTCTGTGACTGCTTGGAAAATGTAATTAAAAACAGATTGGATCCCCAGCTTTCAGTAATGACTCAGTAGAGGGGTCCCCGGATTCCAATAATGATTCAGTGGGGGTCCCCGGGTTCCAGTAATGATAAAGTAGTGGTCCACAGAGGACAAATGGTTGAGAACCACTGCTTTAAAGGATCTATGCATTTAAAATGGCAAAGGGGCAGAGCGAGATGCAGTTAGATCCAAATTGAGGATGGTGGTAAGACTACTCTATCTAGTTTGTATCAAGAGTGATGACAGTGAAAAAGAGTCTAAAGGACTTCTGATGGTTGAATGTGGGCAGAGAGACCAGGTAAAGGCCAAGTGATCAGTCCATGTTTAATCTACTAAGTTTAAGTGGCAAACTGAATGTCTATGATAAGTCATGCATACTTTGTGTGACCAGTCATGAGTTGTACTAATCCCAAAGCTGTGCAGGAGTCCGCAAGGTCGGAGGTTGCCCAAATATTTAAATTTCCTAAGAGGAGGCAACGAGAGGAGCCAAGTTTGATTAGAGAAAGGAACTCTGCTAAGAAACTGCAAAATGTGCTAGCCGAGCCAGGAGAGTAACATGGTAGAATGCAGTTAAGTGAGTAAGTAGGAGCAATGGTGATCTTAGTACCTTCTGTTTTGTATGCAGAAAAGGATCAAGAGTCATGTGTAATGCAGTTAGGGAAGCTTTTAAAATTACATCTAGGCCACTCCCCTTTTATTGAGGTGAGGGATGTGCGTAGCCAAATAACCAGGTGTAGAAGCCAGGTCAAGTCAGATGCTACATGAGTCAAAAACCCTTCGATGAATAACCGATCCAGATGTGCATCTTGAATGAGATTGTGGGTGTCCATATAGTCTTTATGGAGTACCAGCACATTAATTAACATGCATGCTGATTAGGAGGTAGGGTTAGTTACGTAAGGAGAAGCGGAGTTAACCCAACAAGTGCTAATATTGCTGAAAGGGGGGGGGGGGTGGGGGGTGTGTGTGTGTGTGTGTGTGTGTTTTTTTTTTATTTTTTTTTTTTTCTTCTCTTTCTCTCTCTCCTGTTAGGAGTGGAAATATCTGCCTAAGGGAAGCGTGGATTTAAAAAGAGAAGATATATGTTGTGAGTAAGTGAGACAAGGAAGACTTACTTTGTTGTCGGACAAATTCCAGATGACGGGTGCTGTGCGCTGCAAATCTGGCACCAAATAGTACTAACGGGGCAGGCAGAAGGAATACAAACGTGAGCCCTGTTGCTCACTGCAGAAAAAGCGAGTCACCCCCCCCCCCCCCCCGCAATTCCTGACAACTTTGAACTAAGGAAAATAAAGCAAAATAACATAAAATAGATTAAACATAACATAACAAAGCTAGCGCAGCCTGAGCACATTTTAAAAATGGAAAACTAGTAGGTCACAGGGACAGGACTCCCAATGACAATCCAAGGAAACAAAATGGGTGTAAAGACACTGAGAAGTCTCTTTCTAGTGCTGGTCATCCCAGCTCGTTCCACTCATTGTGTCCCACTTTCCATATCGGCCTACCTGGAGAAGTTTGCACAGTTTACAGTTTGTTAAAATAGAAACTGCATGTTAAACCCTGCACCCTCCAAACCCTCCATCATGATATGCAATTTTTTTTCGATAGAACCGTAATATGACAGCAATATTTTCCCTTGGTTGCCGCGAGTGGAGTTCCTGCTGCACTAGTCACAAGGTGTTTACAAGACGTAGCACCTTTTCCCTTCGGTATGGGAGTAACGGGTGGCAATATTATTTTTTGCTCCAGATCTGCCCCATTTGGAGAATTGTTGTCGTTTTAACCAACCCCACATCTAACAAAGGAAATTCAAATCACGACTTCCACAATAAATTGTCCTTCAAAGGAGGACCAGCAGACGGGGAGGGATGTCACCTGACCACAGGTTGGTATTATCCTTGCTGAGGTTCAAAGCACACAGAGTCCGGCACAGAGCAGATTAAATACAGTTTGTTGGGGGATGTTCTTCTGCACCCGGTAGGATGTGCACCAGCGAGTCATGCTGCTACCTGGAAACCATGGAGTACATGTAGCCCTCCCATACAATGACCATGATGTCTCTTTCCCTCCTCCCCATATAGGAGACTTCAAGGCACACCCCAAGGATCTCATCATTGCCCCCAAGTGGCTGAAGGGCTGGCGAGGCAATGAGCTGCAGCGCTGCATCCGAAAGAAGAAGTTTGTTGGGCACCTTATGTTTACAGATGACCTTCACAATCTTAACAAGCGAATTAAATTCCTGTACAAGCGCTTCAACCGATATGGCAAACACCGCTGACTCGTGCAGGAGGAAGACTGTGATGTTGCTAGCATGCTCCAAAGTGGAGAAATGAAGGGAAGAGGCATCTTTGCAATTAAAGATTATTTTCTCAGCTCTGTAGATTCATCTTATTTCACTGATGGTAATCTTGTTTTTAATAAATATTCAGACCATGGTTGAGGTTTAAAGTGTGGGGGCCTAACTTGGATGTTGGATGGATGCAGTGATTTATGTCGCTGTTGTACATGTCATTCTTGGAAAGTTGAATATGAGCAAGATGTCATAACTTCGTTCTCACCCACCTTAGGTGGCAGTGCTGCACATGGCCAAGCGGGGTGGATGAAGCACATGTATCCCTTAGCAACATATGGGTGACCTGCTGGCCTACATGGGCAGGGCCTGGCTCTTAATTTTCTTAGTGTGAGGAAACACAATATGTTAGGCAGATAGGCTAGATTTTCCTGAAATCTTTCTAGGTCCGAATTGTCTGAGGTGGAGGAGGGGGTCAGGCAGTCGACTGGAAAGAACTACAATGAAAGAACACACATGGAAAGAAATATGTTCTGCAGTGTGCATTGCTATCACCAGGTAGTACTTAGGAACAGGTTTGCAGACACAACAGCAGAAATATACCTGCTTGCCTATTATTCTTGTACAGACCGTTTTTGTTGGGTTTTGAGTCCACTTTCCTTAAACACAAATTGTTTACTATCTCATGTAATTAGTTTGATGCAGCTTGCCTTATTCCACTGCTCTTGCAGCTCCTTTGTATGAAAAAAATATATAATGATCCAAACTCCCCTCATAGATAGTGTTTATATTGTTTTGTTTTCACAGTTTTCCTCTACAATCTAGTCATTTGCCACAAGGAGGCTGCTTCTCTGGCTGTCTCTTGGATTTGACAGTGTTGCGATCCAATTTCTTCCACTTTCCACATCATATATTTGTTTATGTTCAATCATGTACCTTTTTAGGTGGTCCTATCATAGTGTTTCGCAGAGCCTACAGACCTTGTAGGCCAGTGTTTAAGGAAAGCTGCCATTTAATTGGCCTTCTTCGGTATTTCTACACCGCAACCCTATCTAAAGGTCAGCAGAGGAGGTTTGTAAAGCCTTATGGCTTGGAGCACCAGACGGTCATAATTTGCTATCTACCCTGGACCATAATGAAATTAATTTAAAGGCAGTAAGTGTATCCCTAATGCCAACTGCAACCATAGATTAAATAAATGGTATTAAAGCAAAACTATGCGTATCCATCATCAACCCCTTTCTGTGTGCCTAATTTACTTAAATTACATTTAGGTAACCTCACCTTACTGACATCAGTGACACCCACATATTAACCAAATACAAATTAAATGGCTACATTAATTAAATAATGAATTACCTTTCCATGATTATTATCTGTATCATCCAAGTTCCCCATCGATTTCCAGTGTCAAAAGTACTAAATGTTTCTAAGTGGAAGTCTGCGAACTAATGGGATCCACCTGTTAAAGAGGGGTAGATGATGAGGCCCAGTGGGGGTGGGTCTTTCTCACACACCTCTGTTTAGAGAGGTTGAAGGCAGTACGAAGACCAGGAGTTTAGAAAGCCAGGGACATACTAGAAGTGTAATGCCCAGGCACATCTGGTGTTTGCCACTGGGTAGAGGGGCTTTGGGGGCACAGGAAGTGATACCCAAGGATAGGGGTTGTCTGCCCTAAGTAGGAGCTGTGGGTAGTGAGTCCCCCGAGTTCAGGGCTGTCTGTACATTCTTCGTGCTTGCAAAAGGCAGAGCGCACAGGGGCAGCGATTGGCTGCGTTTTGAGGGTACATTATTGTTGGTATCAGTAGAGAATGAGAAGGCTTCATGGTTTCTTTGGAAACCTGCCTCTTTGTATGCAGATGCAAGATGTCTTGCTTGTTCATGGTGAGGGCACGAGTTATAGTTATCATGGAGTACAAGTTATAATTACTTCAGATACCTATAACTAGTGATTTGTAGTGGTTTTGTATGTTTAAATTGGCATTTTATAGCTGACCTCTTCACGTTACTGTAACACCACTTTAACCTTTGTTTTTTCAGTACGCTTTTGTGTGTATATGATATATGTGTTTTATATATATATATATATATACCAATAGAGCCTGTTCATTGGTTACCATTGATTGGCTTATTGTCACTTTTATTTGCTTGCTTGCTTATTGACTGGCATGCCATCCTTTTGCGTTTGTCCCATAGTTGGAGCGTAGCCTCTTTACCATACTTTTTATGTGGCTGACTTGTATCCGTCCACTGTTCACATTTGGGAAACTATTGTTGTCTTTTTCGTTAAGCACATGAGAGAGCATGTGTTTTCCAGATCTGATGTGCACCAGTGTTGCTCACCCCTCCCCAACTAAATCTCTCGTGTGCTGCTTTTCCAATGTATACTTGTCCCCTTTTCCACACATTCCCTGTTGCTTCCTTCTTCCTCCATTGTGGCTTATAAATAAAATGACACCTCTTATCATTCACTAGGCTCACGCATGCATAGTTACACATGTATACGTCTTTTTGCATACATGAGTCTTTCGAAAGGCATGGCTGCATAATGTGATGCGGATGATTGTGCTCATTGCATCGTCATTAGGGTTTTGTTGTCCCCTCCTCCCCCCCCCCCCCATCTGTTCATGGAGAAAAGAAATAGTGCTCTGATTTGACTTCGTAAATATTGCTTTAGAGTAGAAGCTGTGGGGTACTGTAGCTGAGGTTCTAAACTTCTTAAGCATTCTCTCCCTACATAATGTAAGGAATGAAAATCGATGTATTTGTGACATAGCAAATGAAGGTACGGCAGCGTCTGTGCTTGAGTATAGAGGTCCATTTTAGAATAATGCACCGTAAGTAGCATGAGCATCAAAAAGAGTACAAGATGTATACTTTCTATAATACCTATTTGTATAGCAATTGCTTTGGAATTTAGTCCTGTTTCATATCACTGTAAATGGCAGATGTTAAGCATTTACAATGCAGTAGGTCTCGCGTTTGCTTAAGTTAGAGCTATTGGCATTGTAGATGCATAACTGGACTTGCCACATAAATTGGTCAGCCCTGCTGCATAATTTGGTCCTTTCTACTGCATAATACCAGTGGCCCTGCGTATAACAAAAGCACTTGCATTTACATTCTTCCTTTATCTGCAGCAAAAAAAGAAAATATTGCCTTTATTTATCATATTTTTTTAAATAATTATTTTGGGTTCCCCAGTGAGTTACAGGCAAAAATGTTTTGTAAAAGGAATGCCCAGCAAAGCGTTATGGAGCGAGTTTCTGAGAGCAGCAAATAGTGTAGCATCTTAACTGTAACGCTCATTACAGCCCCTAGAGAGCACCGCTATAAAAATAACATTTGTAAGAAATATGGTCATGTAACCATATAGTCAGCCCCTAGAGATTGAAACCACATGAAAACAGAATGGCAGAATGTAATGCAGTGTAACCATATATTTACCCCCTACAGGCCATAGTGCATTACATATTTTCAGGCCTAGTAAGTGTACTAGCAGGCCTGCTAGAATAGTATTACAAACAAGGCCCTTAAAACACAAACTTCTCCCAGCTGTAAAACAAAAGTTCCAGCCATGAGAGAACTTGAAAAAATACTGACTGATGGGAGGGGTTATTATTTTGCGCCCCCACCCCAAAACTAGTGTCGGGACCCAGAGATGCCCTAGACAATGTGTGTCGTGCTGAACATTTTGATGGTGGTCCCATCGCCCTAGGATCACCACATGGTTAGTTATGGGGAAAAAAAATTGTAAAAGAAATGCCCTACAAAGCATTATGGGGCAAGTCCGACCGCAGAGAATATTGTAGTATCTTAATTGTAATGCTCAGTACATAATAGAAAATAGAATTTGTAAGAAACATGGGGGGGTCATTACAACCCTGGCGGACGGTGTTAAAGGTGCGGTAATACTGCAAACAGGCCGGCGGACAAAAAAAGGTAATTATGACCATGGCGGAAACCGCCAACATAGACAGCCACTTTAACACTCCGACTGCCACGGCGGTACAGACAAGCAGCGTGGCGGTCACCACCAACAGACAGGCGGAAGACAATGTACCGCCCACAGTATCACAATCCGCCACCTTTTCCGGGGCGGATTCACCGTGGATAAAAACACGGCGGAAACAGCTTTTGCAATGGGAAAACGCTCACCTTCTACACATCCCACGAGGAAGGAGGCCACCATGGAGCCAGAATTACAAATCCTACCTGCCCTTGTCTTCCTGCTCATTTATGAACACCAGCAACGGCGGCGCCGAAGACAACGGTGAGTACTGCACCTACGACATAGGGGAGGCAAAAGTCAGGGGGACACACACGCAAAACACCCACCCTCGCACATTATAACACACACAGCTATGCATGTCAAAACATCACAGTAACAACCCACAACCCCCCCGGAAGAATGCAAATACCAAAGGAAATCATTCAAAAAATTGTAATGTATCAAAATACAGTTACCAAATATATACAGATATATATATATATATACACATTCAAAAGTATATACATTACGAGAAGCAGTGCAGGTATGCACATATCAATGTCCGTGCACCACTGGGCCAAAAATGCATGGGCGAGGCCCACACACGATACCTGTCCACAAACGGAGAGAACACTGCTGGGGCATCAGATAGAAATACAACAGGCACCTCGGGGAAGGGAAGGGGGGGGGGGGGGGGGGGGGGGCACCTCAGCCGGATTACAGCACCACGCCAGATCCACGACGGGGCTCCATGCCCATTGATGTATCCTGGGGAGTGCAAAGCCACAGTCTCTCAAGTCTCTACAGTGGGTGGGTTGCCCACTGTACCATCCTGGGGAGTGCAAAGCCACAGTCTCTCAAGTCTCTACAGTGGGTGGGTTGCCCACTGTACCATCCTGGGGAGTGCAAAGCCACAGTCTCTCAAGTCTCTACAGTGGGTGGCTTGCCCACTGTACCATCCTGGGGAGTGCAAAGCCACAGTCTCTCAAGTGGATAACCGTCTCCAACGGTTTTGGAGGGGGAATGGTGCCCACACTGCATTTAGCTCCCTGTGACGGTTCCTGTACCGTCACAGTCCCCGCTGTACATGGGATAACGATGCTTGATGTGGCGGTGTTTCCTTGTTCAGCGGTGCTATGCCATGGCGGTCTCTGATCTGTTCAGCGGTTCTCTGTCCTGTTCAGCGGTCTTCACCATGGCGGTGATTCCCTTGTTCAGCGGTGCTTTGCCATGGCGGTCTCTGATCTGTTCAGCGGTTCTCTGCACTGTTCAGCGGTGCTGTGCCCTGTTCAGCGGTCTTCACCATGGCGGTGATTCCCTTGTTCAGCGGTGCTTTGCCATGGCGGTCTCTGATCTGTGCATTGGTGTGTGGCATGACGGTCCCTCATTTTCCAGCGGGGCTGTGGCAGCCGGTGCCCTCCTGGGCACTGACTCTGGCGGTGGTCTCCTGACCAGTGACAATACTCGTGCCTTCCAGGCGGTGGTCTCCTGACCAGTGACGATACTTGGGCACTGACTCTGGCGGTGGTCTCCTGACCAGTGACGATACTCGTGCCCTCCTGGGCAATGACTCTGGCGGTGTTCTCCTGACCAGTGACGATACTCGTGCCCTCCTGGGCACGGACTCTAGCGGTGGTCTCCTGACCAGTGACGATACTCGGGCCCTCCTGGGCACTGACTCTGGCGGTGTCCTCCTGACCAGTGACGATACTCGTGCCCTCCTGGGCAATGACTCTGGCGGTGGTCTCCTGACCAGTGACGATACTCGTGCCCTCCTGGGCACTGACTGGCGGTGGTCTCCTGACCAGTGACGATACTCGTACCCTCCTGGGCAATGACTCTGGCGGTGGTCTCCTGACCAGTGACGATGGTGCTGGCGGTGGCGTCCCGGCCGCCGGGGAGGATGGCGCCCTTCTCCGCTGACTCTGCAATCCCCCTGGGATCCTTGTGACCAGTTTTGCCGCCAGGAGTCTTCACCCTGTCCCGTCGGCCACTTTCCAACTTTGGGTGCTTTACAGGGGGTGGACTGGCAGTGCTTTGGCTCCGTGTCACACTGCCTGCCCTGGTGGCCGGTGCACTCCACACACCTTGAACACGTACCACTGGTACTGGAGTCTTTTTGGCTGAGGTGCTACTACGGGTCTTATGAATTGGAGGGGTGGGGATGGGGGCAAAGAGGTCAACGTTGCTGAGGGAGAGTTTATGACGCACACTGGGATGGGTAGTTGGAGGGGGTCTGGGAGTGGAGGAAGAGGATGTGTCGCTGTTTGGTGATCCTGTGCCCGATGTGAAGCTCCCCTCGCCCTCCGTCCCACTGGTGCATTCTGAGTTCGTGGTGTGGCCCTCCATGGCCATGTGGGATGCAGCTCCCTCGTGCTCCGGTGCTACTGTACCTCCGCCTGATGATGCTGATGCACATGCACAAAAGAACATGGAGAGCAGAAAAGGGAGTGGGGGGGGCGACAGAAGAAAGACAGGTTGAGTGCATGGCATACCGCTACCGTTGGCGGACAATACAGACACAGCAGCCCCCTGCACTAC
Organism: Pleurodeles waltl; assembly: GCF_031143425.1. NCBI lineage: Eukaryota > Metazoa > Chordata > Amphibia > Caudata > Salamandridae > Pleurodeles > Pleurodeles waltl. The sequence continues at coordinate 88,383,059 of NC_090446.1, forward strand.
GCCGTGCTCCTGGCCTCTACAGATGCAATTCCTGGGATCTGGCCTACATGGCTATGGTGGACATCTGCACACATGGATGCCACAGGGGCATGTATACCTGTACTTGGCACTCTACTGTGGTGGGGTGGAGTGCCACATGGCCTGCATTATGGAGGGGCCTAGCCTATAGAAGTCGCCCTGGCCTAGGGAATCCCACAGCCCTCCTCCCACACCTAGACCACTCAACTGCGCGCAAAGTTCCCAGAATGATTGTGTACTCACCCCCTTGTGTCTGCTGTGATGCCCTCAAGCGCCCATCCAACTCAGGGTAGGCCACCGCCAGGATCCGGAACATCAGGGGGTTATGGTGCGACGGGCACCCCTCCCACGTTGGGGGGCCATCCCCAGCTGAGCCTCCGCCGTCTTCTTGCTCCAGCGGCGAATGTCCTCCCATCTTTTACGGCAGTGGGTGCCCCGTCTCTGGTGAACCCCCAGGGTCCGGACGTCCTTGGCGATGGCACGCCAAATGTCCTTCTGGTGGGTGCTGACCTACATGACATGCACAGGGGAAGAAGAGAAGTCATTAGCAAGAGCACCGTCGAAGTGAGTGGCCCCCATCCCTGCCCTTGCCATGTGGCACATGCATTCACAGTCCTTCATGTTCACTGCACTCTGCCCCCTTCCCTCTTACAACCAGCACTCTCCACCCAGGCATAGCCCATACAACGTGCTCCCTGTGTACTTACGTGTTGGTCTGGAGGACCGTAGAGTAGCGTGTACTGGGGGAGGACCCCGTCCACGAGCTTCTCCAACTCCTGAGCAGTGAAGGCAGGGGCCCTTTCCCTAGACGCCGCAGCCATTGTCTCTTCCAGACCGAGGTCACAGCAGCACTTGCAGTGCAGGTCCTCTCCTGTCGAAGATCAGGTATCAAGTGATTGAACAGATAGAAAATGGCGGTCACGTCCGCGACGGTGCGTATCATCACCGCCGGTGCACTTCATCATTGGCTCCTGGGACCCATTGGGTCCAATGTTAACCAATGCAGCTTTGCGCCAAGGTCTTCGCCCGCCTAGCACGACGGTGTACAACGCCAGCGCAGTTACCTCACATCCCACTGTCCCAGTTTAGAGGTGAGGCAGCCGCCATTTCAGAAGCCCACATGGCTTAATTTTCAACTGCATCACACATACCTAGGCCTACAGTCGACACACATACACGAAGATTTTTGTCTTTGGTGTCGTCTTCTGTGTATCTGTGGGTTCATACCTGGGATTTTGTTGACTCTGTGGTCGCTGTTGTCCTTCCTAGACACCGTCAGCTTGGACATTTGAGAAGATGGCGAAATCCTCTGGTGTACCGACCGCTGGTGGACCTGTTGACAATGGAGGAGCGACATTTACTCATCACCTACAGGTTTGACCGTGCCACAATCCAGGAACTGTGTACCCAGTTGGAGCCAGACCTGATGTCACCAATCCGCCATCCCACAGGAATCCCCCCTCAAGTGCAGGTGCTGTCAGTACTCCATTTCCTTGCAAGTGGATCGTTTCAGACAACAGTGGCCATGGCATCAGGGATGTCCCAGCCTATGTTTTCCAACGTGTTGTCCAGAGTGTTGTCTGCCCTGCTGAAACACGTAAGGAGCTACATCGTTTTCCCTCAGGTGCAGGATTTGCCAACAGTGAAAGGTGACTTCTATGCCCTTGGACATATCCCCAACATCATAGGTGCTATTGATGGAACCCATGTCCCCCCCATAGTAAATGCTATGTTCCCTAGCTCAGTGCATGACACCTACATCCTGCGCAATAGCAGCATCCCTTATATGATGGGTCAAATCCAGAGGCTCCGGGTGTGGCTATTGGGGGACTCTGGTTACCCCAACCTGTCCTGGCTATTGACCCCAGTGAGGAATCCCAGGGCAGAGGAACGCAACAACGAGGCCCATGGGCGGACTAGGAGGGTGATCGAACGCGCCTTTGGTGTCCTGAAGGCCAGGTTCAGGTGCCTCCATATGACAGGTGGTTCCCTATTCTACTCACCAAGGAAGGTGTGCCAGATCATCATCGCCTGCTCGATGCTTCACAATCTTGCTTTGCGACGCCAGGTGCCTTTTCTGCAGGAGGATGGTTCAGATGGCGGTGTTGTGGCAGCTGTGGACAGTGATGAGGACGACGCTGAGGAAGAAGACATAGACAACAGGGAGTCAGTCATACGGCAATATTTCCAGTGACACACAGGTGAGAACAGTTTTCTTTTTACCATGACATTCACTTTCACACTTCTACCTCTATCCTGTCTGTCATTTCATAGCAGTATTTGGTCACTGAGTTGTACCTTTCCATTACGGTTTCACATGTGTGGTTAGCAACGTGTGTCAACTGCTTGCATCCTTCAAGGACTTGTGATGTGTGACATAGGTATGTTGGCTATAAAAATGGAAAGCATGTTGACACTGTCATTGATTATACATATTTACCAAATCACAGACTGACTCCAGATTGTTTTGTGGTTCAAGGGTGTTTATTGCAGTGCTCAAAAATGGAGGGGGGTAGTGATATGGTGATGGGGGACGGTGGAGAAATGTCCATGGCAGAGTCCAGTCTATTAGTCTCACATGTGCATTGCCCATATGGGCATAGGAAGAGGAGCTGGGGCAGTTCTAATCGGGACAGGGTAACAAAGTGAGACAGGGGGAGGACAATCAGGGTGGTCTCATTTCCTGGCAGGGGTCTTGCCATCTTGCTCTGTCCTGTTCCTGGATCTCAGGGACCGCTTGCGGAGTGGTTGTCCGTCTGCAGGTGTGGTGGTCCTGTGGCGGGGCGTCCTGTCCACTAGCGCCGGCGGAGGTGGTGGGCAGTTCATCGTCCATGCTAGCGTCAGGGGCCCCTTGGAGTGCCACGGTGTCCCTCATGGTCTTTTGTATGTCCTTCAGCACCCCTACGATGGTGCCCAGGGCGGAGCTGATGGTTCTGAGCTCCTCCCTGAACCCCATATACAGTTCGTCCTGCAGGTGCTGGGTCTCCTGAAACTTGGCCAGGACCGTCGCCATTGTCTCCTGGGAGTGGTGGTATGCTCCCATGATGGAGGATAGGGCCTCGTGGAGAGTGGGTTCCCTTGGCCTGTCCGCCCCCTGTCGCACAGCAGCCCTCCCAGTTCCCCTCTGTTCCTGGGCCTCCGTCCCCTGGACCGTGTGCCCACTACCACTGCCCCCAGGTCCCTGTTGTTGTTGTTGGGGTGGTGGGTTATCCTGGGTTCCCTGTAGTGGTGGACACACAGCTGATTGACGTGTCCTGGGTACGGAGGTATGGGCCCACTGGGTGGTTGCTGTGCTGGTGTTACCAGAGGGTGGAAGGTCAGTGTTGGGCTGTGCCTGTGTGAGGGGAACCGACTGTCCCGAGGCCCACGATGGTCCAGCTGGTCATCAGGATCCAGTAGGGCAGGGCTGCTGTCGTCACTGTGGGACTCTTCTGTGGGTGGGGTGGAGTGGAGTTGTCTGGACCCTCTGGTGTGGTGACGTTCCGTAGTGGTCCTGCAGGGATATAAGGGCATGATTATTGCATGTGTGTGTGTCATGGTGTGCAATGGGTGGGTGACCGTGTACCCGAGTGCAAGCATTCCTGTGTGGGGGCTTTTGTCATGATGGTTAGGGGGTTGTTATGGGTATGTGCAGTGAGTATGCTTTAGTGATGGGTGACCATGCTTAGTTGTGTCATGCAGGACTTGGTGTTGGGATGTGTGGTTTGTGTTATGAGTACATTAGTGAGGAGTTGGAGTGATAGGGGAGGGGGTGAGGGTGGGGGTGTTTAATGGCATGCAGGTAGGGTGTGGGGGTATAATAGTTGAGATTTGACTTACCAGTGTCCATTCCTCCACCGACTCCTCCGAGGCCCTCAGGATGCATAATGGTCAAGACTTGCTCCTCCCATGTTGTTAGTTGTGGGGAAGAGGTGGGGGTCTGCCGCCAGTCCGCTGTACCGCGATGTTGTGCCTGGAGACCACTGAACACACCTTCCCCCCCGTAGGTCGTTCCACCTCTTCCTGATGTCCTCCCGATTTCTTGGATGCTGTCCCACAGCGTTGACCCTGTCCACTATTCTTTGCCATAGCTCCATCTTCCTGGCTATGGATGTGTGCTGCAGCTGTGAGCCAAATAGCTGTGAATCTACCTGTAGGATTTCCTCCACCATGACCCTGAGCTCCTCCTCGGAAAACCTGGGGTGTCTTTGGCGTGACATGAGGTGGTGTGAGTGATGTGTGGGGTGATGTAAGTGTTGATGTGTGTGGTGATGTGTAGTGGTGTGTGGTGTATTGTGCGTGTAATGTTGTGTGGGTGATGGTGTGGTGTGCCTCTGTGTGGTGGGGTTGTCTATTGCTGTGCTCTCTCTGTTGCCTTCGTCTCTAATTTTTGGTCGTAGGGGTTTGTGGGTGATGTGGGTGTGTGTTTTATATTGCAATGGGTGTGTGGGAGTGGTGTGTGTATGTGTATCAGGTGTGTGTCTTTCGAATTGTCCAATGTGGCGGTGTTTTGAAGATTTGTGTGTATTTTGAGCGCGGCAGTGTGTACCGCCAATGGTATACCGCGGTAGAAAGACCGCTGCGTGGATTCGTGGGTCGTGATAGCATGGGCGTGTTTCTGTTGGTGTGATGGTGGAGGTTTTGTTTTCGCCAGTTTATCACTGACCTTTGGTGTGGCGGTCTTGTGTGGGTGTCTGAATTTCGGCGGATTCTGAGATGTGGGTCATAATAGCTGTAGCGGAATTCCGTGGCTGCAGCGGTGTTTTGGCGGTCTTCTGCACAGCGGTAAGCGCCTTTTACTGTCAATGTTGTAATGACCCCCATGGTCACTTAACTATATAGTCATCCCGTAGAGGGCATAACAACATGAAATGAGAATGGCAGAAAGTACTGCAGTGTAACCTTATATGTAACCCCTAGAGGGTGTGCTGCCTTACACATTTTCAAGCCTAGCAGACCTACTGCAATACAAACAAGGCCAGAAAACACAAACTGCTCCCAGCAGTAAAACAAAAGTTCCAGTCATGAGAGAGCATAAAAAGACGAATGGTGGGAGAGGTTACTATTTTGCCCCCGCCCCCCCACCCCCCAACCTAGTGTGGGGACCCAGGGATGACCTAGACAGAAAGAGCGTGTTGTGCTGAAAGGATTGGTGGTGGTCCCGTTGTTGTAGGACCTCCACAGGCTATGTTATGGGCAAAATATGTTTTGAAAAAGAAATGCCCAGCAAAGTATTATGGGGCGAGTTTCTTGAGTGCAGTGAATATTGTAGTATCGGCTCTCCTGCTGTGCCAGTAGAGCTGCGTTGAGGATTTCTGGGTTTTTGTGTGTTAAATGCACCAGTTTGTATATTTTTCAACTGCTAAACTTGTTAAGTGGTACTCATGTAAAGCCCTCCTTTGATTGAGGTCTCGCCATATGAAGCTTCATACAGTCATGTAAAGCGCTCCTCCGATTGAGATTGCGCTATATGAACCTTTCTAAAAAGAATTATTAAATACATTTAAAAATAAAATAAAAAATCCAGCTTACAGCCTTTGTGTGCAGACACCACAAAGAAGCAGCAGCGTGCCCATCACAAGAATTAGGAATAAACAACATATGGCCACGCAGTGTGAGTTGGTGGGGCAAAAAAAAAAAAAGTAGTGCGCCACACTAAGGTATGTGGCCGATCATACAATAAGCCATGTAACAGGGTCAGTCTTCAAGATGGTAACAAAGCAGCCTCAAGGCGGAACAAACGTAAAGCATTTACCTATGAAATCAAGGGGATTTTGAAAGGCAGGCCAAGGAACGAATGAAAGTGATGGGAGTGTTGCAAGCCCACAGATGTAGATTACAACATGTCGAGAGACAGCGCTTGTGCGATGCCTAGGCTTCACCTAAAAGTGTTGGTGTCTCGTCTACTGGATGAGAGAGTGTATAGTAAGCATGCACTATTCCTACATGACTCTTAACCTTTGTGAGCTGACAAAGGTATCTTGCTTGGTATGGAAGGAGGGATGAAGAACATGGCAGGGCATTTCTGAACGAGTGTGTGTATCTGCACGTGAGTGTCTGTGTATAAGTATGAGTGTTTTTTAGAATCCCTAAAACCAGTTCTTATTGGGGAAAAAGAAGGCTCATGAAGAATTTCAAAGCATATTTTCAGTGGACTCGTACTGCCTAAACACGGATACCTGGGAGAATAAATATCTGCATTTCGCTAGATTGTGAATCTGGAGGGGCATCTACTTGAAGGTGGAATGGATGGTCTGGAACCAAAAGCAGGTAGTTATTGCTGAAGGCCATATGCAGCTATGTGGAAAGTGTTATTGTTGCATGGTACTTAGTGGGTCATGGACCGCAAAAACAAGGCAGTCACTAATGTATATGAAATCACTATATGTGTTACCAAGACTACCATTTATTTTGGTGTTTTTTCTCTCTCTAAATGTTCTTATTTATTTCTAGCAACTTGTGTAGTAACACTGCCTCATTTAGGTATTTTTGCTTAGCTCTTTGCCAACATGGTTCACCGTCTAGCAGCTCACATGCTTGGGGCTTTTTAAGGCTGTTATTCATTATTGTTCCATAAGACGTAACGCTATTACTTAATATTATGTTAGCATATGTTTTCATCCTGTATGCCCCATTCCATATTGAACACCACAGTAAAAGGCAATTTTTCATTTGTGTATCCCAGACTCATGAAGGCACTGCACACACTTAGTACATCTGGAAGACCTATCCTGACAGTAGTGATGCAGAAGTCGTATTGATACTCCACACAATAAAATATTTTATGAGCAGCCCTCAATTTGTGAGCAGCCTCTCCAGTGTCACCTCATCAACTTCTCCCAGAATGTAAAATAGAGCATAATCAAAGATAGAATTACAGAATGAAAAACACAGAACTATGTTAAAGGGAAAGAGTGTATCTACAATACTGATCAAAGTCATACTTCTCCAACACCCTGGAGTATATACATTTACATATCCGTCTCATAAAATAACCAGCTCCAGGACAGTACATTCACATATGTAATTACCTACTCTTTTTGGTCTTAACAATATTCCTCCCAAACCTTTCCTTGATTCAATCCAAGGCGTCCCCTTCCATCCCTTAACCACCTCACTGGCCTTCATCATGGTACTACTTATTGAGCTTCAGGAGAATTGCCAGCATTGCCATCATTCTCACCACTTCCAATGCAATCAGTCTCTGATCTTCAATTTCCACCTTCATCATTGCTACCATCAATACAACCATCCTCTTCGTCCATCCACCACTAAAGCCTTTTACTTTCAAACTCCTTTTACTCCCTTCCATACTCATGCCTGCTTAGTGCCAAACCACTTGTATGCTATACCTTGCCACCACTTAAAGCAGAAATGCTCATTATTTTCTCCACTTCTATACTGTCCCGTGAACTTGATTTCACACTTCTAAACTTTTTCTTCTATCTTCACATGGATCTATGGGCCAATCCTCAAAACCACATCTTTCACGTGTGTTTGTTTTTTTGTCATAATATTCCTTGTAGGTTCTTTGAACGTCAGCATTCTTCCTAACTTCTGGGTTTATTCATCCACCCCCCGATAAACTCTCTCTAGTGTCCTACCTCTAATTACTTCAGGGACCATGAGCAGGGACTTTACTGAGAGTAATTATGTATACCTCCAGGGCCTTCCTCGCCTACAATACACAACTCGGCTTACAGTAGTCGGCCAACTGCATTACCCCTTTAATCACCCGATTAGGTCTCCCCTCTCCTCCTCCCGAGTGATAGACTGATGTGGTTTTCTGCAGCATACTATTCATTTCCAAGGATCCTTCAGCGCACGCGCATTTCATTTGCACCCAGTTGTCACTTTCAGTGCCTTTCGTAACCCCTCACTTTGAGAAACCGTGTCTAAAAACTTGGGGATCGCTGTTGCGATAAGCTTTCTTTACAATTTTCACCTTGAGCTACTATGAGAATTGATCGACCAAGACTATTAAGTATCGTGCTTCTGTGTAGCATCTTGGCACCCATTGGCTAGACTTTTGGGTGCTTGTTTTATGCCAGAACAAGAGGGGGCAAGCAACGTAGAGAGAAGGCTGGGTGTGTGAACTGAGCAATCAACAAAGGTAGAGATGCAGAAAGGACAAGCAGCAACGCCGGAAGTGGATGGGGTCAGAGCAAGTAACAATGCGAGAGTGGGAGAAGGGAAGGGAGTACGCTTAAAAGGAAAAAAATACCTGTGAAAGCAGCGAGCAGTATAAAGACACTGGGAACAGGAACCAGTACTTGGGCCATGCTCCAGGTTACTGAAAAACACTTGAAGAGGACACGAACCAGCACTAGCTGACCAAAGAGAAGCAAGGAAATGAAAGTAGTGATGAAGGCAACCAATAGTAAGCAATCAGTGGGCACTATGCCACCTAAGTAAACAAAATATCCTGCAAGCGACAGCACGTGCTATCTCAGGCAAGACCTAAAGTATATGGTAAAGGGTGACTGTGGTGGGTGTGGGAGAGGCAGACTGTCACGTAGGGGAAGTTGCCCACCAAACATATTGAAGGGCATAAAACAACAGAGTGCTCCCCAAAACATGTGTGTCCTGTCTGAGGGGGAAAGAGCCTATGCCATGCAGGGCCTTTACCCAGCAGTCTTTACCGTACAAGTTAGGTTTTTTTTTTTTTCTTTTTGTAAAATATTTTTTATGTTATTTAAAAAAGTGATGCCAGGGCTTCGTATGGGTAGAGTAAAGATAAGTAAGAGTGAATATAGGCTTGAGGGGCAGAAGAGGTTAACGGAAGTGAACTGACATCAGGACTGAATGTGGGTAGAGGTAAAGGGAGGTGGTGCGATTTGAGAGTTAGGCGGTTGGAAGTGGTAAAGAGGGGGTGAGTTGAGGGCTTGGACTAGTAAAGGTGAGGGGAGGAGAGAGTGACTTAAGGGCCACGGGGTGGGTAGAGGTGAAGTGAGGGTGACTTGAGGATTCAGGGATGGGTAGAGGTAAAGGGTGGTGAGGGTGACTGAGGGTTTGCTGGTTGGTAGAGGTAAAGGAACGCAAGGGTGATGAGGTTTTTGGGATGGGTAGAGGTAAAGGGAGGTGATGGTGACTTGAGGACTGAGGGGTAGGTAGATGTAAAGGGAGGTGAAGGTGACTTAAGGGTTCAAGGCTGGGTAGAGTTAAGCAGAGGTGAGGGTGACTTGAGGGCTCAGTGGTGGGTTAAGTGAAGGGAGGCGAGGGTGATGGGAGTTCAGGGTTATGTAGAGGTAAAGGGAGGTGGGGTGACTTGATTGCTCAGAGGTGGGCAGAGGTAAAAGAAGGTGAGGGTGAGGATATGGTATGGCCTGTCATTGTACGGTACAGTATAATATGGTATGGCCTGTTGATTTATGGTATGGTCTGTTAGTGTATGGTATGTTTTGGTGTGGCTTGTGGTTGTATAGTATGGTTTAATCTGGTATAATATGCATGGACGGTCATTGTATTGTAGGCTACGGTATGGACTGTTATAAAATAGTGTGGTACGTTATATGTGGTTTGATATTGTGTAATATGGTTTGTTGTTGTACAGTATGGTATGGACTTTTGTTAATGTATGTTGTGTTATTGTGGTGTACAAGCTATGAACCTCTATCAGCATGTGTACACATGCATTTAGGTAACCACCAGTATCACCAGTGGGTGCAGTTTAAAAAGATGGAACTCGTGTTGGCTTTTCCAAGTTGGGAAGGAGGGCAGCATTGCACAGCATGCGATCAAAACGAAGGGAAATCCTAAACAAATGCACCCTTAATGAATGCTACAACGTGTACATTTCTTAAAATGTAATAAATGATGTTGTTATACTGCTTGGAAAATTCTGGCCTTCGAAAAGCGACTGACTGGAAAATGAAGAGTGAAAAATCTGGAAAGCGAACAATGAGCAAGGAGTGGGCCCAAAATGAAAAATCTAAAACGAAGTGGCATAAAAACTGCTAAAACGCGAGCTAGATTGACATGAGTGTGTAAGCAGAACAGACAATCAATGAGTACTCACAAAAAGCACCACAATCTGAGCACGAGCAGCGAAGAAGAACACCAATTGAGAAATCAATCAGTAATTGTTCCATGCTTCAGAGAAGAAAAAAAATACAGGGAGACAAAGTGAAAATAAGATTCATACCACGCCCACCTTCCAATAGAAAGGAAGAAAATAAGACTGACAATTAAGCTAACCAATGGTAAGTAATGAGCAGCCTAAAATACGCTTTTTTTTTAAATATATGTTTTTTATTTATGTAGCAACAATACATCATTGCAAGCGGCAGTGCAATAGCGCTGTCTCAGGCGAGTCCTACCGAGCATTGGGCAAAGCCAGTTCATCTGCTTGCATGTAATATACAAAATGAACACAGGGTGGCACCATTATTCCATACCTTTCAAATTGTGAACCCAATACTCTGCCACACCTGCAACGTAATGTAAAAGAAAACTCTGTGCTTTGGCTGTAGTGGTACCATCATCATCATAACACTATGCAGCTCTTTTGAGCCATAAAGTCATAAAAATACACAGAACATTTAAACTAAACAAATAAAATACAGAGGTCCTGAGATTAAAAACAGACCTCAATATCCAGAGTGTACCCTCATAGTACTTATTACAAAATTTAAAACAGCATATATATAACCCTTACATTACCCAACTGGCGCAATTTCTAATGGACGTAATATTGGGCATAAAAACTCTTCTTTGAACAGAATAAAAAGAACAAAACAGTACAAAATGCAATGTGCTTTGTTCTGCTGACAATTCACAGTGACAAGGCGGGAGAGCTGGAAACCAGGTGCTTTTTGGTTATAATTTTAAAAAATGAACTGATGTAAGGCGACCCTTGTCTATAAAAATGTATGACTTTCTTTGGGCATAAGCTGTAAGTATAGTTCCGGGTGCGCTGAGACACCATAAGGACTGCTGGTGGTCACGCCACATGTGGAATCACCCCGCGCCATACCAGTGTATTGTTTGAAGAGTTCTTTGGTTTTTCTACAGGAGATGGAGACTAAACAGTAGAGGTTGTTATAAAAAGCTGGAGTGCAGAGACTTTGACAACTTGTTTTGATATACTTTAGCCAGGGAATGCCTTGATTCTTATCAAGGGTCATACAATCCCTTGTAATAGTTCTACATAGCTGTGCCTCAGGGTTTCTCCATATCCTAGCCCAGAGCAGCAAGGGCTGCAGCTTAATACAATCTTCTGTGTTAGAGAGCCCAACCTCTTCATGACAGGGAATGGCTGAGGTAGGCTGCGGGTCTGCCAGCAACCTTCTTAAAGACTTGTTTTCGATTCCTTGCAGTGCTTTACAATTCACATGGCCCCATACTCCAGCCCCAAACGCGGCTACCAGCATGCATTTGATTTTGAAAAAATAGAGTATTTCTCTCACCAGCTTGTGGCCCAACCACTTAGAGAATCTGAAAACAGCATCTATTGTCCGTTGAAACTGTATCACTCTCACATTAAGTAAAAACTTCCATTTGAGGTCTACGTCGAACAAGATCCTGAGGTAAGTAAAATGGGGGTTTTTCAAAATGTCCTCACCCCTGAGTAAAGATTTTTTGGTCTTTGAAATCTGTAGGCCGCACTTCATCACAAAGGATGTGGTGCGATTAGTTCTAAGGCCTAAGCTAACCATAAAATTATTAAAAGCCCCTAAAAGAACCTGAAGGGCATTGGCTGTTCAAGCAATGGGAACAGCATCAACTGCGTAAAGCAGAAGAGGAATTTCTCTGGAATTCACATTAGGGATGTTTTTTCCAGCCCTAGTCAGGTATTTCCCCCAAGGAGTCAATATAAATAAAAAAGGGGCCAGGATGCAACCTTGTCTGACCCCAATGAGTGACGGAAATTCTTCTGTAAGATCCCCTCCATTGCTGTAGCAGACTCTAGCTGTCGTCTGACCATGGTGCCTACTAAGGAGGGAAACAATGTCCCAGTCAATACCCATTTCAGCATGGAGGACCATAGCTTTGAAAGGTCTGCTGTATCAAAGGCACATGTTAGGTCCATAAAAGCTGTGATAGTATGGAACTCATTAGCGCTGCCAACAGACGATACAGCTGTCTGCAGCCTGGAGCTAAAAAGAGGACTTAGCCGCTGGCTGCAGGGTGGGATGGGCACTGTATGAACTGCTCTTGCTGCTACTGGATCTGTCTTTATTGGTTGCATTTCGCACAGGCTTCTGTTGACTGCACCAAGCAAGGCTCAAGAAGCATTGGTCTGTGCAAAGTTTTACTTCTGACTGAAGTTTCATGTAGTTGTTGATTGTTCGACAACATAGTGTTTCAGAGCTCGCTGCTTTCCTTCCTGTTAGTTCGGGCGACTCTGCATGTGTTTTTCTCCAGAGCACCGCTAGCTATATCACGCCTGTAACTCAAGAACATGGTGTATGCCAATGTAAACATTGCCGCTCATCAGTGAAATGGAACGGTATGGAAAACTGCACCTTCGTACAAAAGCAGCATTACTAATTATGATAGACAAATGTGCCTATGCCATGCGTGTGAAAATAAATCTGGCCCAATCACAGGCGATTTAGTACAAACTGTAGAAAGTAGTGAAATGTTTCTCACGATTGTGATAAACTAGATCCTAATCAGACAAGCACTGTTCTACTGTGGTAACCACATTTGCAACCTGATAGCCATTTGGGCTAGCTGATATGCGGCTGGGCCCTATCAACCTGAAGGGGTAACATGCCCGATTCATATCTGAAATACATGACAATACCCCTGTCGCATTAAATACAACATATTGTTTATGCAAACGAAGCACTATTATGTCACAGTTTTGTGAGTGTGAATTAATCACATGTATCTATTTAACAAAAATGTTACTTGTTTGTTTGCACCAAGTTATTGTGAATGGACATATAATTCACATATATTCTTCACAACAAAATATTTCACATAAACAACATTAAACACCAAGAAATACAATGGTTTTAAAACCTTATGACACAATATTGTTGTTCTATAGTGAACACACCCTTTCACCATAGAGAGTGGTTAACAAAGTTATTGGTTATGTGAGAAAAGAGAAAGAATTCAGAAACGTAAACATTGTCCAAGGACCCCAATCTTATTTGTACTTTAGTCCTGTTAAATGTTGGGCATCACTAGTTTTTTTAATGAATAAAGGAAAATTCTGAATAAAACCTTCAAGCAGGGGACCTATGGGTGGGAGCTAGTTGGATGTCCATTCAATTACAAGGGCTCCTGATCAGAAATGTAATTTTTTGATTTGGTCCTTGTGCATGTGCTCGTCTGTTGATGCGGTGCGTTTCAGACCCATGGGACATTTACAGGGTCTTCATCAGGACTAGCAATCCATTCATGCATTTCATGCCAAAGCTTGGGCTATGCGTTTTAAAAGATTTATTTGTGAAAATGAATATATTTAATTAAGCTGAAGGAATTCTCTATTAACACATCTGTAGCTGTGAGTGCTCACAGTTCTCTATTAACACATCTGTAGCTGTGAGTGCTCACAGTTCTCTATTAACACATCTGTAGCTGTGAGTGCTCACAGTTCTCTATTAACACACCTGTAGCTGTGAGTGCTCATAATTCTCTATTAACACATCTGTAGCTGTGAGTGCTCACAGTTCTCTATTAACACACCTGTAGCTGTGAGTGCTCACAGTTCTCTGTTAACACATCTGTAGCTGTGAGTGCTCACAGTTCTCTATTAACACATCTGTAGCTGTGAGTGCTCACAGTTCTCTATTAACACATCTGTAGCTGTGAGTGCTCACAGTTCTCTATTAACACACCTGTAGCTGTGAGTGCTCACAGTTCTCTATTAACACATCTGTAGCTGTGAGTGCTCACAGTTCTCTATTAACACACCTGTAGCTGTGAGTGCTCACAGTTCTCTATTAACACATCTGTAGCTGTGAGTGCTCACAGTTCTCTATTAACACATCTGTAGCTGTGAGTGCTCACAGTTCTCTATTAACACATCTGTAGCTGTGAGTGCTCACAGTTCTCTATTAACACATCTGTAGCTGTGAGTGCTCACAGTTCTCTATTAACACATCTGTAGCTGTGAGTGCTCACAGTTCTCTATTAACACACCTGTAGCTGTGAGTGCTCATAATTCTCGATTAACACATCTGTAGCTGTGAGTGCTCACAGTTCTCTATTAACACATCTGTAGCTGTGAGTGCTCACAGTTCTCTATTAACACATCTGTAGCTGTGAGTGCTCACATGGGTGTAGAGTGGCCTCCTGTACATTAGTGCCCTGATGCTGAAGTGCCTGGGTGCAGCTCCAGTGTGGGCAGCATGCTCACAGTCCAATTGAGTAGGTGGAGTTCTAGCCGCTTGGGTGGGATGTGCTGTGCTAAGCTGAGCATGACAGGTACTGGGAAACTGTTTTGCATCACTAACTTGCGAGTATTTTGAAGGTGATTCACACCTTTCATAGCTTTGTGTGTAAATTGTCACATTTCGCTCACAAACGTGTAAAGTCCCGATTTTCATGCGAAAGTCCAAGCATGTGGAAATGTGAATACCTTATTTACTTCGTTTCTGTGAAAATGTTTGCAAAACTTGCAAGACTTAAACTTTGCAACTTCCCAGGCGTTTTAATATGAGTCTCCGCCTTTTCCAAATAATCTCTCATCACAACTTTAAAAAGTAGACTTCTATCAAACATCCGTGTTCGCTCGTTTCTGCTCCCGACCTGTCCAGGAGGATGGTGTCTCGTCCTGCTAGATGAGAGGCACTAATGCAGCCCAGCAGGTTACACACAAAGCCCTGGAGTGGCTGCATTATTCCCCTGAGCTGTCTAATGGGGATTTAAACCCTTGTCTGCGTTTTATGTACCTTCGTGTGCGATGGCCACAATAACTGGATCTGTGCGCGCGACTTGAAGGTGATACACATATCTCTGGAGCAGATACAATAACACACTGAGCTATGCTGGTAGCATCATGTACTACCAACAGATGTTATATGCGCATGTAACCCCCGGCTTACTGTAGCCCCCGACCTGAATTCGTTATAAAATTCTCTGCAGCAGGCGAGGTAAGAACTGACTACGATGGAAGACCGTGACCGGCAGATGCCACGCCGATATCTGCAGTTTTGCTCACACTCTGCATTTACCTCCTGGGCTATTTTACTGGGGTTGGGACATGAGGCTAACCGCAGATCCCTGCAGAGGGAGCATTACTTCCTTGAGCCAGCAGAGGGCGCTCTTCGGTATGAATCTGAATGCGCCTGTCAGTGATCTGTAGGGAGGGGGGTAGGAGGCGCGCGCACGATGCCGAGCCGCAGTAAGACGGGCACGAGCTCAGCATCCTGCAGCATCAGCACCAGCTTCAGCCATGTGAGTGAGGGGGTGCTGCAGCGCGAGGGGGAGGGCGGGGGGAGGTGCACTTTGGGAGAGGGACATATGGGGGGTGCAGCAAACAGGGGCCGGGGCGTGCTGCAATGCATCAAGGGTGGAAGAGGGGTGCGGGGTGGGAGAGGGAAGGGCCGCGGCGCGAGGGGTGGTGCAGCGAGGGGGAAGTGCAGCGTCAGCGGGTAGGTGAAGCCGGAATGGTGCACTGCAGCACGAGGGATAATACTGTGCAGCGAGGAGGGTGGTGAGGTATTGCGGGTGGACGGCGAGGGTAAGGAGTGCAGTGCACCGTTGGGGCGGAGGGAGGCTCAGCAATGTCGAGAGGCCTAATGCAGTGACCTACTGCAGGGAGCAGCAGTGCAGCAAGGTCGTTCGGTTGAGCAAAGTGACCGGACACCGTACAACGAGGGGCGCAGCGGCGCCTAGAGACGGGGCAGTGGGAGCTACGGTGGAGAAGGGGTAGACGATGAGACAGCGGGTTGCAGTGCACTGCTCCAAGAGATGCAGCGTGGTGAAGGGTAGTGGTGTGTTCGAGCAAGGGCACCAGGCGGAAGTGGGACAGAGCACTGGTAGGAGCAGTGCACGGAGAGATGTGTAGTGAGGGAAAGGTAATAGATCCTGTTGCAGAGGAGGATGTGGGCAGTTTAGTAAGGGGGTGGCAAATGTGAAGGGCAGTTGCAGTGTTCGGATGTTGCAGTGCCACAAAGTGGGTATACAGTGCAGCAAGGGCCATGCAGTGTGATAAGGGGGAGATCTGTACATCCAGGAGGGACAGTGGAGCAGTAGAGTACAGCAGAGGGGTACAGTACAGCACAGGAGAGGTTTTACAGTGCACCGAAGCTTCTGAGAGATGCAGTGCAGCAGTGCAGTGAGAGTGCTTTACAGCAGGGGTGAGGTTTGCAATTGATTGGGGTGCAGATGAGGCGGGCTAGGTGCAGTGCACGAGAAGTAACTGGTGCATTGCAGCAAAAAAGTAAAATGCAGTAAATTATAAGGGAAAGCAGTGCAGCAAAGGTGGGTGGCCTTAGCAAGGTGCAGTGCGGGAAGTGTACGGTGCAGCAAGCGGCGGGGGTGCGGTGCTGCATGGGAGAGGCCTGCACTGAATCAAATGGAGGGTGTGCGGTGCACTGATGGGGTGCAGTGTAGCAACGGGGACGGGCAGAGCAACAAGAGGGGGCGCAGTGCCATGGGAGAGTGCAGTTCAGCAAGGGAAACGGAGTGCAGTGGATGACAGACGGCGACAGCGTAGTAAGGGCGAATGGTGTAGATCATCAAGAGGATGGTTTGTAGTGCAAAAGAAAGTGCAAACTGGGACAGTGCTGCACTGGTAGGTGCATTGCAGCAAGACGGGGTGACGCAGCGGGGCCTGAAGCAACTGGAGCCCTCCGGTGTGTTAGTGGGCAATACAGAGATGGGTGCAGTGTGGCAGTAAAGGCCCCACTGGAAACAGAGCTGCAACGGGAGAGTGCAGTCATGAGAAGTAATGCAGTGCAGCAAGAGCGTGCAGTAATGATAAGTAATGCAGTGCAGCAAGAGCGTGCAGTAATGAGAAGTAATGCAGTGCAGCAGGAGCGTGCAGTAATGAGAAGTAACGCAGTGCAGCACGAGCGTGCAGTAATGAGAAGTAATGCAGTGCAGAAAGAGAGTGCAGTAATGATAAGTAATGCAGTGCAGCAGGAGCGTGCAGTAATGAGAAGTAACGCAGTGCAGCACGAGCGTGCAGCAATGAGAAGCAATGCAGTGCAGCAATGAGAAGCAATGCAGTGCAGCACGAGTGTGCAGTAATGAGAAGCAATGCAGTGCAGCACGAGCGTGCAGTAATGAGAAGTAATGCAGTGCGTAAAGAGTGCAGTAATGAGAAGTAATGCAGTGCAGCACGAGTGTGCAGTAATGAGAAGTAATGCAGTGCAGCACGAGCGTCCAGTAATGAGAAGTAATGCAGTGCAGCAATGAGAAGCAATGCAGTGCAGCACGAGCGTGCAGTAATGAGAAGTAATGCAGTGCAGAAAGAGAGTGCAGACAGGCACTCTGGAGGGCAGTGTACCGAGAGTGGTCCGGGTAAGGCGGTCGTGACAGCAAGGGGTGGAGATGCAGTGCAGAGCCGGAGTTTGCAGTGCCGAACCGGAGATTGGCAAGGGAGAGGGATGCAGCTCATTAAGGGTGAAAGGGTGGGCTGCCATCGCGCCCGATGGTGGTAGGGGGGACCCAGGGGGCGAAGGCTGCGATGATGTGAGTGTGCAGTGCAGCAGTTGTGATGCAGTGCTATGAAGGAGATGGGAAACAGTGCAGCTGAGGGGATAACCATGGAGTGTAATTGGGCGCAGTACAGCGCCAAGAGGTCATGCAGTGTAGCAATTGAAATGCAGTGCTACAAGGGGGATGAAGAGCAGTGCAGGTGAGGGATTAAACAGGGAGTTGCAGTGCAGCAGGGGCTGAAGCACCGATGCAGCAGGATGGATGGACAGCAGTGCAGGAGAGAGGTGTGGTGGAGCAAAGAGGGGTGAAGGGATGACTGGGGTCTATTGCACCTGGAACCATTAATTGGGGGTCAAGTTGTGCAACAAAAAGGGGGTGAAGTCACAAGGGGTGAAGTCATAAAAAGCAGTCTAACAGTCAACTTATACCTTATTTTTTAAAGAAACCCTTTCATAAAGAAATTGGCACGAAGGAGAAATGTTAAAGCAAATATGTCCTGGCTTAATTAGTTGCAAATGCTGCATTTAAAAACATATGGGGTTAAAGCACCTGTGCCGAGGGCTTTGTCCGGCCAGTAAATCACAGGGAATACTAATGTTAAGATAACTCTGGCAGTTAAAGCACTTGCTGGGGAGATCTGTTTTCCCTTGTCCCAGGTTTGACCCATAAAGTAGAATAGAAGGTTAATGCGTCTCTTGCAATCACATGGGGCAACATGCGGGTGACAGATTATTATGTTGGGTGGACTGGTAAGTGGTCACTGGCTCTGACACACAGCTCAGTTCATTACTTGCAGTTCCTAAAGTGCAACCTTTCAGGCATAGCACAGTCAGCGGTGAACCAGCACCAAGGACCAGCATGCAAACTGCAAGACCTTCTATTATAAGGCTGCTAAAAAGGGGGGGTGTTGGTAGGAATAAAGGACAGCACAAAGCTCTGTCTTGTGTTTTAAATCTGACTTTGTGTTTCTCCTGGCCATATGCTCTTACCAGAGTAAAGATGACGTGTGACTCCTACACCTTGGAACCCTCTCTGTCTGACGGAAGGTCCTGGACATTGATTTACACTACACAGTTGTATGATTTATTGTCAGTGTGTGATGCATGCGTGTGATGTAGAGCACTCTGGCACATTGCAGTGGGAGGAATAGTGCTATAAGAGCATGAAATAATAGAATAGCAAGTACTATTTAAATCCTTATTGGTGTAAATACAGACACTGATACACATGGCATTCTTACACACAGGAGTGCACAGAGTCAAAAAACATGACTCCAAATCTCTTAAATACTTAAGTTTCTCATAAGTACCTGTGAAGTGATAACAAGCTGTGCCTTTATTTTCCCATTGCCTTGGCATCTGGGTGTGAGGATGCTGAGAGCCCCCAGCTAGGATTCTAATCCAAC
Source organism: Pleurodeles waltl (assembly GCF_031143425.1). NCBI lineage: Eukaryota > Metazoa > Chordata > Amphibia > Caudata > Salamandridae > Pleurodeles > Pleurodeles waltl. Next base: position 88,402,029 of record NC_090446.1, read on the forward strand.
AAAAGGTGGGCTGAGGGCTCCTCAAATTGCCCTTTGCTTTGGGCCCAAGCTGGAAGAGAAAATAAAAATTCCCCTCACTCTCTGCGCGTTACTGCTCCAAGCAGACAAGGTGCGGGCGCTGCTTAAATGTGTCCAGGTAAACTACACTGGGACCGACCCAACATATTTCACTGGGGCTCGAGGGATCCCTGATCCTGCTGAATAACAGCTGTTAGATCAGGGATCCGGCTAGTTCCTCTTCACTCCAGCACTGGGAGAAGGAGCAGTGTAGCTAGAGGATGGGCACTGAACAGCGGGTAGCACACTGCAATGCATGGTGGGGGATGATGTGTAGCGTAGCAAAGGCGTGGTATGTGTGAGACGTAACTCAAGGGGAAGTTGTGCAGCAACAGATGGTGCAGAATTGCAGTGTGACATAGGAGGGGGGTTCCAATGAAGAACAGCAGTGGAAGTTGTAATGCCACAAGGGCATACAAGTGGTGAAAGGGCAGTGCTCGGTGCTTCATTTGTAAATAAAAAGGTTCCGGTGCCCAAAGCCCTTATGTTAAATACGCAGCTGCTGCAATTAAATATGCGAACACGGAATACTGAGGTAGCGTAATCCTGAAGTAATCTCGGGCCTCTTCAATCCATATAAAAACCACTCCCTGTCCCTTCGGCTCACTCTTGCAGCTTTCCACTTTCTCCCTTTGTAGCGCTTTTTCGTTTTCCCTTGCTCCGTCTTTCCCATATTTGTCTTTTGCTCGCAGCGAATGCTTGAGGCAGAAGAATAAGCGCTGGCACTAAAAAATAAGTCCCGGTGTTTAGCACCTTAAACAACAAGCACAAATTAAGCACTGGCAGTGCTTAATTTGTAAATAAAAAGGTGCCGGTACCCAAAGCCCTCCTCTTAAACACGGTCCTGCTTCAAATAAATGTGGGAACACGGAATACAGAGGCAGCGTAATCCTGAAGCCATCTAGGCCTCTTCAATCCATTTAAATCCTCTCCCTGCCCTTTCAGCTCACATTTGCAGCTCTCTGCTTTCTCCCATTGTGACGCTTTTTCGTTTTTCCCTTCATACGTCTTTCCCATGTGTGTCTTTTGCTCGCAGCAAATTCTTGAGGCAGAAGAATAAGCGCTGGCTCTCAAAAATGAGTGCCGGTGCTCAGCACCGGAAACAACAAGCACAAATTAAGCACTGTGAAAAGGATAGGAGAGGAGTTCAGCAGAGGATGGAATACAGATCTGTATGACAAGAGAGTGGGAGTAGTGAAGTAAAGTGTCGGGGTGCAATGCAGCGTGCGGAGATAGCGAATGCAGGGGGGGAGTGCAACACAGCAAAGGAGAGAGCTTGCCAACGTGCGACTGAATGAAGCATGACGGGGTGCGTGTTCTGCTGCATGTAGGAGGAGTCTGGAGGTGCAATGCAACAAGGTGCGGGCCGGGCATTGGAGTGAGTTGTGAGTGCGATGCAGCTGTGGCGAGGGGGCCGTGGCGCAGGTGGCAAAGATGCAGTGCAGCACGGGGCAGAACGTGCGCTGCGCGAGAGCAAGGAGCTCCGTTTAGTAAGGGGAAAGAGGTGCAGTGCAGCACGGGGCAGAACGTGCGCTGCGCGAGAGCAAGGAGCTCCGTTTAGTAAGGGAAAAAAGAGGTGCAGTCCAGCAGAGAGTAAGGCAGCCGGACAGCAAGGATTTAGGGAGCAGGAAGCAGTAAGGCTGGTCATAGATGGCAGGGATTATGAGATCATTTTCAGGGGTGCTTTTCTGTAGCTTGTAATCCACACTAAGGGCCAGATGTAGCAAAGGTTTTCCCCCATTCTGTGTCTATGGGAAAAAGTGTTCGTACATATGGCCCTAAATTACTAAATGTGGGATTTATAAAATTGCAACGTCATCAAACAAAAACAGAACTGACCAAAAACACTACTTTCTACAACTGGAGTGCTGTAGGCCCCGATACAAGTCCACCTGCTGCACTAATGATGGTTGCAGCGCTGACAAGCAGGCTAGCTCCTTCTGTTCGTTCACTGTTTTCCACCACGCCTGACCATCACTTGAATCTTAAAACAAGCTCTGTCCCTTTCTGGAAAACAATAAGCTCCCACTCACATTTGTCAGCAAAAGTGCCACCTGCCCTAATGCTAGCAAGAACAGTGAGCCCCCACACCTATTTTGTAAAGCAAAACATCCATAACTGTGATGCAGTGGACCCCACAAATCTCTGGGAAAAAGTGTTACTGCACCTGCTTCACTAATGATAGCTACTGCCTTGCGAAGCAAGCTGTCTCCTCTATCCTTTGTTAACAACATGGGTCCCATCTCACACAATCACCCATCCTCCCATCTAGCACCACAGCTCTCCCTCCCATCTCTCATCTTCTCCGCCGTGTTTCTCTGATGCCCAAATTAAGGATCGTGATTTGCTTTATTTTTCCCCTCCCTTCGGCTATTGCTTCGAGGTCCAAAGCAACTCTGGCACAGCAAGTATGCCCTGGGCCTCTATTGCAAGCAAGGAAAGACTGAAACAGCCACAATTCTGCAACTGCAGCACCAATTATACCTACAGATGTTAAGCGTCATAAAAAGTCAAGTCACTATTCCTCACTATGAATCAGGGTAGGATTATTTGACTCTGGTCACACATAGACATCTGCAGTGACCGCAGTAGCCAACTGAGGTTTCATAACGTAAAAGAGTATGTTTCCCTTTGATTAGTTTAACTTGCATTTATTTGTTATTTGAAGTGTCTGCATGTTATTTTGTATGGAGTTATATGAAGATGAAAGAAACAATAAAAAGGGAAATATTTTTTTCTTTTGAGATATCTTTGACCCAGACTTTACACTCACTGACCCTGCATGGCACTCGGTAGTACAGTTTGCACACTCTTTTATGCACTTTAAGTGCTACATGTAAATGAAGTCAGCCAGGAAACCGCTAGTCCTGCTTCTAGGCTATCTTCTTTACAAGTATTTGCAGACTCATTTGCCCCCTCTCTCCAGGGAAGGCATTCACGGACCCCCAGGAGGTCGCATCACACAGTTTGAAGACCTCTGGTGTATGCAAACAGCGGCCACCTCAATCAGGGTCGGACTGGTCTATAGGGACTGAAGGACTGGCCTCACAGGTCAGTTATTGGGACATATTATGTGGCTGTTTATGGGCCTTTTTTATGGTCTGCTGTGCTGGTTTTCTGCAGTTGAGTTCCATGATATGAAAACAAACATCGCCTGCAGCAAGCACCAATCCATGCAGGGGCGTAGCTTGGTCAGTAAGATTGGGGGAGGGGTGATATTCAGATTTTTCCAACAATCTTGCTTCCATATAACATTTAAATACATTATACCACAAGCAGGGTGCATGAGAGGGTCCTAAGTGGTAATGGAAAGGGAGAGGTATGCAGATTGGTAGGAGAGAAAACACAATATTTTGCAAAATAACCAATATTTTCAGTGACTTTCAGAACACAGAGGATGAGAGTAATTGTGTGATTTTGTCTGTTTGTAAAAATGCTCAGTGTAATCTGACAGACATCTCACCATACCTGATTGAAAGCAGCTTTACCCAACTATTTATCTGAAAATACATTTATTATAGGTGTGTAACACCCCAAACACCCCTCCTGGAGCTACACCCCTGAATCCATGCAATCATCCATGCCTTGCAAACCAGTTATACAGCTTGTCTTTAATTTACAAGTTCAAAACTGCCCCAATTTTGGGAACTGGGCCACGCTTTTAGCTATTTCATTTACCAGTAGGGCCACTTTAAAGTTGGTGCCTGGGCATATCTTCCTTCCCAGTCCCACCCTGCCCTCAGTGAGGCATGGCATTGTTTCTGTTATGGCTAGGTTGGCAAATAAAGGCTGTTTCATGAGCCTAATTGGCCAGTGCGGTTAACAAGCAGTTAAGGCCAGGCATCCGGAATAGTTAAGACTGTCTGAAAAGAGGCTTTGGTGATGGGGTGCAGCTATCAATGGTGCTGCAGGTACAGTGGTGCGAGAGCACATAGGGGAGAGGGGCCCAATGCCTCCCTAACCTTTATGGCTTTCCCTTGCACAAGGGGCCTGGGGAGAAGGGCTCTCTTTGCATGCATGACGGCAGCCTTTGTAAAGTACTAGAAAGGGTATATAAAGGAACGACTTTTCTGGAGAGCAAGGGTTCACAGGGCAGTGGACTTCAAACTTTTTACTGCGGTGATCTGCCTCCCCTGTTAAAAAAAAATCACTGGGGCACCCCGAAATGACAAACATATATTTTCACAATTATTCTATAAATGCAGCAGCTCTAGAGGTACTTAACAATTAAAATATTTCAGTTATGTTCAGTAATACCTTTAAAAAGTTCAGTCAAGTCTATGGTTGCCAACATGCAATGGGCAGCCTGATTCACTGAGTGTAAAAGTATCCACAGTGTGATCTTTTATCAGAAATGGGGGATAATGTGGGGGAAGGGGGCTTTCAGAGTTAATTAAAGGCCCTCTGACATATAGTACGAGGCAGGAAATGAGTGATCAAAGAAGTTACTAATGGCCATTTGCAGCTTGATGATCCACTTGGTCAGGACTTGTCACACCCAACCCCCCAATTTGAAGTTCTCTGCTTTAGGGCACGCAGAGCCAGGTGTAGCAGCTACAAACCCTCTTGTTGTCAATGGAACAGAAAGTAGAGGAGACTCTGGGCGCCGTTTTCTTTCTGTATTTTCCAATATTTGCCCTTCCCCAAGCCCCTCTGCATCAAAATAGAGGTTAAATAGAGAACTAAGGATGAGACAACAAGTCACTTCCATGAGGCCATCAGAGGTCAAAGGGCGCGTGATCTCACTTTGGCAATCAATACCAGCGGATGAATCAACTTCCAAAGAATCCTAGCAAGGTTTTAGGGCCTGATTTAGAACTTGGCGGCTGGAATGATCCGTCACAAAAATGACAGATATCCCGTCCATTATGTTACGATTGCCATAGGACATAATGGGATCATTACACATGTTTGTGACTGAGTATTCCCCTCCGCTAAGTTCTAAATCAGGCACTTAATCTTAGATCAGCTAAGTGAACTTTCTTCTCTTACATCCTTATCCAGCTGGCAGCTGTTTACTTTTCAGTGCTTTCAGTGAAGTTGTTGACCTGCTTGTAAAGTAGTGGGCCCTAGGCCCACATACTAACTAAAATAATGACAAGGACACTCGTGTGGCATGAACACAGGGGTGCCCTACAGCACCCCTTTCCAACAAAAAAACCTCCCATTAAAAAGCCAAAGAGAGCCCCTGCTATCTAAAGCCACATCATTTCTGCTTTCCAAAGAAAAAATATGTAAAGTTAAAACGGCATATGCAAACACAACATACTACAGCGGTGTTTAATGTGCTTAAAATGTCATGATGCCATTCATAATGCAGAATAGAAACAATAGTCCATTCTCACGTAGGGTAAAAAATGAAAAACTCTCTAGATCCTTCTACTTAATACACGAAATGCAGCTTTATTCAGAAGTGAGCCAGCACTCCGCCCTCGGCAAAGATGTTTGTTTAACATGCTCTGTTTTTTATTCTTAGCAGGGCATTTTTACCATTCATCCTTCTGATAATAGATGTCCCTGAATGCTATTTGCCATATACAGAATTGCAAAATTGTAATTTATGCAGTGCTAAGTGCTCTGTAGAAAAGAAAATTATATATTTGTTAACTGAATAAACAGAGGTACAAATGAAGGTCAAGTTTAAAACGGGCATAGAAGGCAGCACCGAATAAAGGTCTGAAAAGTGCAACAGCACATCAGTTACACTAATTTTATTACACCAAGAAGTTATAGCACTATAACTCTTCCTAAATAGTGCATAGTCGCAATGTGTGCTGTGGAGTGTTACAGATGGTCAGTCAGAATTAAGGGTTTTGGGTATTAATAGGAGGTGGTTTATTACGAAGCAACTTTAGCTGATGTAATGCAATACTTTTGCAAAGTATTTTCTAGTGTTATAGTCTACACCCAATGGACTCTTAAAGCCTGCTGGCATGTGCTAATCACCTGTGGGAGAGGAAACTACTTCCACACGCCTACAAAAGATCCAGGATAATGTCCTACCAAACATGTATGATGTTTTGTGGGTTAATGACCTGATTTCTGATTATCTGTTTCCATTGTCAGACACCGTTTGGAGTGTGTGTGTTTGTGTGTGTTTGTTTGAAACATGACAAATGGGATCAGGTTCTGATGCAGATTACATTTGCCACAGGTTTAAATACGCAGTCAGTTTGCTTTGCTCTGACCCCTGTGACACCTGCAGGTAGAAAGAGCCTTAAGTCCTGGCTCTCTCATCAGCATGTTGCAGCTCCTCTGTCCTGAACAGAAGTCGGGGCCCACCGGACCTGCATGTTGCTCCTGTAGCTGTTGAAAAGGAGGTCAGTTCGTTTCCTCAGCATTTGTGACCTTCCTGGAACAGACCAATGCAACCCGATGGGGTCCTTTACGCGATCTGGCTTATTCAACAGTCAGAGCCCAGTTCTCAGCTGGTGCAGTCTGCTCAGATGACAAGGCACTTGCGACCTACCTACAGGCCGGTGCAGGTGGATCCCATGACAAGGTAGTTACAGTCCACCTCTGAGACGGTGTCGAGGGATTCCACATTGTGGACAGAGCAGATGGACCTCGCGGCATTGTAGTTGCACCCCATCTCCAGGCCAGTGCAGAGGAATATGCGTTCCTGGCAGTTGCACTCATCCTAGGCCTATCAGTCATCTTTCAGCGACATCATGTCTTCTCACACTAGCTCTATTAGTACCAAATTATGACCCACAGCAGCGATCCGTGTGGCACATGTGGAGTAGAAACATCAGTAGTCTTGTGGTGCAGTTCTCAACAGGAACCACAGAGAGAGACCAGGAGACCAATCACAGCATGGACCACTCATGGCTTTGCTCTCTCAGGCAGTCCACTTTCTCTAGGTGTCCCTCAGACCAAGAACATGCTGGGCTTTTTCTCCTGCAGGGCCAGGGGTACTCCTTCTGTGTCTCAGGAGGCTGGCAGACGTCTCAGCACTAGGCAGACGCCTAGAACCTCCAGCAGAAAGTGCAGACTTCAGGTAATGTGCCACCACCTCTGGAGACTGGCTGTCAGACACACGCCATCCCTTGCCACACAACAGTCCTTTGAGTACCCTGTAGTGCTTTCTCTTCCTTCATCATGAAGAACTTGAAACTGGAACAAGGTGAGGTGATTTGCTTCCCACTTTTCTACACGTCTTCCAGACAGGGGATATGAATCCATTGCTCAACCTTTAGAATGAGTTTTGGTTGGTTCTCTTTCAAGGTGTCATTCTCTAGCTGCTCTGTAGACATCATATTTGTGTAAAATGATGCTTCTCACCGCAAGTACCAATGGGGCTGTCTCCAAGTAGAAGGACCCACAACATAAACAAAGTGTCATGTGAGGTTTCTACATCTGCCTGTGACCAGCCTTTCTGAGCACTAGTCACGGGTAGACAAAAAGACAGGCCTGGCCAAGAAACTTCTCCATCTTGCACAATGGAAACTGTGGTCCCTCCTCTCAGTTCCACCATCAACTGAATGACACTGCTTAAGGAGAAGTAATCAGAAGCCCTTTGCTTACAAAGTCTTCCCTGAATTTCTATAGGTAGCCCTTTCTCCACTCTTTTCACTTAAGTGTCAGGGTGTCCATCCTGCAGCTATATAAAGGCAGATAGTTAACTTCCACTGTTTGGGGAAGCTGTCCTCATCTCCCATCCTGTGCCATGTCAAACCTGAGGCATACAAAATGGATCCCACTGGCTTCAGCACCTACACATACACACACACAACAAACACAACACACACTACTATCATGTATGTACCATATACTCACTGTACACACAAGCCTGACATGCATACTAGATATCAGCACGTTTCTGAATCACACATAAAAGTGGAACTTTACTTTAAAAATGAAAGTAGCCCACAATTGGCCAACATAGATGCAAAGGTCTAGTCACAGTATGAATTACAAAACAGTATAATGCCACCACCACATTATGCGCTAAACCCATGACAGGGGCATTAGTGCACTCTCTCTATGAGGATGTGCTTGGTACATCCTTCCAGGTCACAGGACACATCCTGGATATCTCATTGTCAGGGACAATCTTAGGCCTTTGTGCATATGGTTACTTAGCATGACACCAGAGCCAAAATACAAAAATATCAGATTCACAAGAAGTCGGGCTTTCAGGGAACACTCCTGTGTGTTACTCTGGGGACATTCCAGTTCTAGCACCCATCATCTCCATTTCCACTCCCTTTCTTCAGCATTCATGTCCAGTACTTCTGGACCTGTGCTTGAGATACTGCTGAATCATTTTTTCTGGGTCTTGTCAGATGCAGAGGACCTGTGTGGCTGCTTGGTGCTCATTCTATGAATTCAAGGTAGTTTGCCTCTTGTGATGCATGCTGCATCAGGAACTGCATCAATTTCCCTAGCTTTTAGATATTCTGGCATCTACTTCCATTCCTCTCACACTTTGAGAATCTTGGGGTGATTGAAGGGTACTTACCATCTGCTACTACTTGAGTGTTTCTACTGTTTTGCTGCTGACTTTGAGCCTGTATCCATTGAGCCTTATCTGCCTTTTACACTATGAATGTGTAACTTGTAGTCTCCAGACATTCCTCACATGTTTTCAGCTGTCAGGGTTGACCCTTCACCACACCTTTCATTCGATGAAAAGAGATGGAGACATACCTCCTTGTAAACTTTGCATGTGAAAGGGAGTAATTTCTACTCATAAGCAACTGATTCATAACACTCAATTTCTGTTTCTCTGTGGATTTGTGCATCATTTCACTGGCCTTTGCTTTTTCTTATTGATTATGATGTTGCCTTACAATTCTGCACTAATTACTTATATACTGACTTCATGTACTTTTGTAAAGTGGTGTAAATAAAAGTGCTTTAGCAAGTAAACTAAAATGATAAATAAATGTGTGCATTTGTAGTATACTTAGATTTGATAGGAATCATTTTTGAACAATTTGTGCTTAATGAGTTCTACAAATTCACGTAACAGTGGTTCTCAAAAATGTATGGAAAAGAACATATTTATGAGGTCTCCAGAACCCCTAATGGCATTAGAGGACAGTCAGGCACAGGTATGTGAGCAAATAATTATTATAGTGGTGTATTCAGCTTTAACGTCATTGAAAGATAAAATGGCCTTGTTTACACATGTGAAGTTTAGCAAACATTGATGAAGGATTTCATAATGCTCACATACCTGTGCCTGACTGTCCTCTAATGCCATTAGGGGTTCTGGAGACCTCATGATCCTTCGTGAGTTTTGCAGTATTACCATAACACGAGATAGTAAGACAGGACAGACAGCTCGATTGAGACAGGAGACTGCACAGCTGCTCCATGAGCCTGCTCCTAGTAGTTACATTTAGCTGTGTGCCTACTGCTAAAGAGGGAGGGATGGAAAGCTGGGATGAGGCAGCAAGGAGACCAGAAGAACCAGAGATATCATTTTAAAAACAAGGGAACATTAAAATTGTCCACATAGTGTTCATCCAAGTAGAAAAGTATAAGCAGAGTCCAGAGACACAATCTTTTCGGTTGATGACGATTTATTCTTGTTAAGAGATGACGAATCCAAAATACAGCCGACACGTGTTTCGTCACATAGACTTTATCAAGGCAACTATGGGATTCGAAATTCTAAAAATTAATGGAGTTTGTCCTTGGAGACCTCTGAGAAGGTGCCGATGAGAGTGGAGGCCATGATAAGCCTTATACAAGTGTCTCATGAAAAGATGCGTTGGAAAGCCGAGAGATCAAGTTGCACATTGACAAAACTGTCCAACCAGTGGCATTACAAGCACCTTGAGACCCTCACGGGGGAGTAGCGTGCTTTACAAATCCCTGATTGATTGATTTCCATCTGCGACCGCAAGTAGAGCGAGAACTTGACAAACTAGAGGCCTCCGGCATCATCGAAAAGGTTATGGGGCCCACACCCTGGGTATCCCAAATTGTGGTCGCCAAGAAACCCAAGCAGCCTGGCGAGGTGCATATCTGTGTGTACATGCGGCTGCCCAATGCGGCCATAAAAAGGGAGAGGCACCTCACACCTACAATAAACGATCTAATAGGAGAGCTGAGTGGCATCAGTGACGTAACTGTGGCTCGGACTCTCCCAATGGTGCATTGTAACATAGGGGGATGCTGCCTCTCCCCTTACCATTTATAGATGCCCAAGGACTAACCCGGGTGACGTGAGGAGAATTAATAAAAAGGGTGTGAGGTGGTGCACTCGGGAGTGAGGAGAGTGGATGCCGCGTATGCCGACCACCAGTGTGAAATGTTAACTGTGTTCTGAGTAATTATTGACATACAACACAGTACCTCTATAATGTTAGGTGCATAGCCCTCAACAAAACACTGGCAACACAGTGAGGCTACGCCCGCCCCTGTCACTCATACAGCTTCTATCCTCAATGACAGGATAAAAGGACAAGTGGGAGTCCTGCTGACGTACTTCCTGCACCAGGAACGTCATGTGATAGTGGGAAAACACAGGTGTGAGCATTTCTGGCTGCACCCCGCAATGATTAGACTGGTTTCGGCCGGCAAGAAAAGGTGGTTCTGCTTTCTAAATCTGCTCGCTTTCTGTAGTAGCAGGAGACCGAGCAAAATATTTATCACAGACGGGTGAAGTGATAATAATGAATAATAACTGTTTATTTCTGGAGCATCTACGGAAGAAACAAGGCCAGGCCCGTATATACACAATAGGCAGACGGCAGGGCCGATGCTATATTTTAGGGGCCCCTGGCAGAAAGGGAATGTGCAAGGCCCCTTTTATTTGCATACTACATGACACGTTCACGGCTGTTTGTATCTCAATAGATTGCCCTGCTCCAGAAGCTGCTTTGTGCAGACCCCTCCCAGGCTTGCAGCCCCTCCCTCTTATGCAGCAACAAGCACCTGTTTTACAGCACATACAGGGCTGAAGGTGTGAGGTTTGCTTATCATGAGAAAGGATTAAAACTGGCAGACACTAAACAGCACGGCCGATGTGTGTCCCGCATCGCCCCCTATGGGCAGTGGGGCAGGAAGCCTGATTGAGGGACAAACTTGCAGAATGCTTCTCCTTGCAAATGGATCACAGCAGGGGGCCCCCACCCCTAGGCCTCCCTCACTACACCATAGCAGCGAGTCCAGGGGTAGGGGCCCTCCTGTGGACACAATTGCAACAAGGCACCTTGTTCTTAATTAGATGAGCAGGGGGCACAAGAGGATTGGTCTGTCCTGGCCTGGCTGTGGCATACTGGTGTGGGCCCTCATGTTGGTGACCTGAGGGTGTGGCCCTGGGCAGTTGCCTATACTGCCCAAGCCTAGCTCTGGCGGGCCGTTAGTGATGGCCCAGTATAAACAGTTCCTAATGAGGTCCTAGCCTCACACAGGAACTGCACTCCTGAGAGATATAGTCTAAGAGGCCTCAGGGTGATGGTGGGTGGTTCAGTACTTATGGATGGCTGTTAGTGGCCCAAAAGATTGGTAACAGTGGCCCAGTTTGGAGGATATACTGTAGATGGATTTGGTTGGGTTTATAGAGACGCATGACGAAGAAGGGTTGCTTTCGTGCAGGGGGCAAGACCAGAATGGTACATAAATACGTGGGTCCCTTGCTCACTGTGCCACTGGATTCAAGCTAGCCTGGCTGATGAAGGGTGAAACCCTGAAACCGGTCCCAGTATGCTTGTTTCCGGTCCAGGGAGGACCTGGCTTGGCAGTTCGGGCTGGACTGTTCCCATGAGGAACCGGTCAAGACTGATTTGCATATGGCTGGGTCCAAACTGGGGTGGCATGGTGAGCAAAAGAACTATGGATTAAACCCAGATCTGTGACTGGTGGTGAGTATTTGCATTGTTCAGCACTCCGTCCATCATCCTTTTGTGTTGCCTAAGTTGCCCTACGTGGGAAGGGTATGTCCAGACGTGGGTCCCTTGCTCACTGTGCCACTGAATTCAAGCTAGCCTGGCTGATGAATGGTGAAACCCAGAAACCGGTCCCAGGATGCTTGTTTCCGGTCCAGGGAGGACCTGGCTTGGCAGTTCGGGCTGGACTGTTCCCATGAGGAACAGGGTCAAGACTGATTTGCATATGGCTGGGTCCAAACTGGGGTGGCATGGTGAGCAAAATAACAATGGATTAAACCCAGATCTGTGACTGGGGGTGAGTGTTTGCATTGTACAGCACTCCGTCCATCATCTTTTTGTGTTGCTATGGTACATAAATACCCCTGACCAGGATCCAACCAGCATACACCAACATGCCAACAGACATGATTCAGATAGTAGACACCAGATGTTTTAAGTAAAAAATGTCTGCATTTTAGCTGTCTGGAATTGCCCCTACTTCCATAAAACAAAATAGGGACTTACGTTCCCTCGATTTTTTTCAAACTCTCTCACTTGCCTGGTTTACAATGTTGGCATGTATACAAACATTTCAATTCACCATCCACATGCTTGGTGTCAGTCGTGTTCACTGGAGCACACCTGCTCTCACAGGTGGACTGCCCCGTGGGAGATATAAGAATTTGTCCAACAAAGGTGCACAGGCTGGCGCTGGTGGAATTTGATCAGAGTTGGTTGCATATCGCAGCCTGAATACACCAATGGGAATTTAGTGCACTGATTTAACAGTCAATGCAGTGATCTGAAAGTCATTCATTCAAACCACGAAAGGCAGATTAAAGCTTCCTTCCTCCTAATGCCAATAAACCGAATCCAATTGAAGGAATGTATTTACACCACTTATATGGCAAAAAAGTATCTTTTGTTCCATGACTGAGTCTACTCCACCCTTCCATACCTTTCAGAAACACCTGTTTCACACAAAAACAGTACCTAATAGGAGCCAGTGGTTGCAGGTGGCCAGCACTGGCACTCATTTACTGGGACCAGGGCTAATTGTTCAGCATTAGACTTTGACCCAGAGCAAAGGAGATACAGTCAAAATGGGAGTGAATGAAGGGGCAAGTAGCAGCTAGTAGAACAGTGACAAAGGGACAAAGCAGGGGTGAAAAAGAACATAACACGAATAAGACACAGATACAGGAAGTGTAGGGTGGTAGAAGAAAGAGGTATGGGGTGAAATAAAGACTAGGCTGTCTTGGTATTTTTCAACTGAACATTCGACAGCACCAGTAGCAGGCTCCTAAAAAAGGTGTGCAGTTGCACTTATTTATTATTTTTACAAATTTAAGGACTGTCTCTACTCCCTTGACAAGTGGTGAAGAGTGTGATGGAGACGGACCATGTGAAGACAGATGGGCAGTTATATCTGAAAAAGTATTTGGATAACTTTCAATGACCTAAATGCTGTGACACAACTATCCCTGACCCCTAGGGTTGTGGAAGTGGAAGTTGGTGCTGTGTTTCGTCTTAAAAGGTGCAAATAACAGAGTGCTAGTTCTGTTTTTAGAGCAAACCCCTTAAAACATCCATTGACAAAGCCAATAGGTCTTGCATAAGCAAGAGCTGTTAGCTTTGCCAATGTGTTTTAGCCACGTTGTACACCAGCATAGCTGCTGTTCAGCACCAGCATGGATGAAAGTTAATGGTATAGGGGAGAGTTGAGTGTTGTGGAGTGGAGAACCTTAAAGTGTAGTGTCATGGCGTAGAGTGGAATAAAGTGTTGTGTAGTGGTGTGGAGTGGCATAGAGTGGTATGGAATGCCCTGGCATAGGGGAAGTAAAGTGTCGTAAAGTGGAGTGGCATAGAGTGGAGTAAAGTGTCATAGAGTGGTGTGGAGTGGCGTATGCTTGGTGAGGTAGTGAACATGCTATTACACAAAACACATATTCCATTGAAATGACCTTTACATTTGCACATACATAGAGATTTACTGATAATACTGTAGAGCACACTAACAGTAATATGTGGAAATGGCATCACCCAGTTTATAGATTTGTTTTAATCACATTAACATATTTGTTTCCAGCACACTCCAAAATCACAAAAACATGTGCTCCATTTGTGCTTTCTTAATTCTGATATATTCTGAAATACTTGCACAGTCCATTTGCAGACATTTAAATGTTCTTGTGTGCTAGAAAAAAGACTTTCCCTCCATACCCCCAGATTGTCAGATAAATCCTCTGAGTTTTAATTCAGAGAAAGAAAAGTAAACACCAAGCTCAAGTGGAAGATAGAGTCAGACAGATCTGTGTCTTTGAATGCACAGTAAGCGTGACAAAATAACAACATTTAAAGACCTGTTTACAGAAAGAGAGCACTAGTGGAAGAATACAGTAAACAGGGTATGCTCCACAGAGGGACAAAGACATTCCAGACAGTCTAAAACAAATAAAGCCAGCAAACTGAAAGCAAGCAAATGTTAGCTCAAGCCACAAAGCCAATAGTAAGCAATGGACAGAATTAATTCTTTGTTCAGCTTTCAGAAAGTCTCCCAGTAGTCTTTAGCTATCAGACAGCTGCACTGTCTGGTAGATTTCAACCTAAATAGTCCAGAGGCAAATTTATTCTTCTACTGGGCTCTTGGGCAGGATGCCCAATCTCCCTGGCTACTTGAGCTGAATGTGGCACAGGGATAGCTCTGATACATCAATACAAATTGCTCAATTGACAATAGAAATGCTCTCCCTAACGGGCAGATGCATAAACCTGTGTGCCTGAAAAGTATGTATGGAATCTTCACAACACTTAATAGGGTCCATGAAGGCCCCCATGAGGGTAGTGCAGTACTCGTTTACCACAATACTCATTGTGACCCTGGGACCTTCCTTCAAGGACGCGCTGCGGTAGACAGTGACAACACATTAATGTTGTTGCTCCTGGGAGGGAACTAGCTCTGGGTTTTGGTTGGCACACGCCTGGCAGTCTCAGTTCCGCCCAGAGCTGTGGTTACAGTAGGATGTAAAAGGTTGTGATGCCGCTCCAATGTCCTTGGCAGGTGGAGGAGGAGTTGCCGAGGTTGCAGTCCCATCTTCATAAATAAGAGTCTAATCATCTTCTCCTAATCACTGTTTAGTTGCTCTTGGGTGTGAGCTGGAGTCAGTTTCTGGTGTGCTCTACTGCAAGGCGTTGGGCCTAGTGCTAAGGTTTAGTGAAGGAGCCCCGATTCGTTGTCCCACAGGGAGGTGATGGTTTTGGTGTACCACCACCTTACCACCTGAGGGTCTTATCCTCCTGTGATGCGAACTAGAATCAGTTTCTGTGCCTCCTGAGGACCTGTCCATGGTGCAAGCGAAGGTGTAGGCCATGCTGCTGAAGTTTAGGTCCTGAAGTCTTGTTGTATGCCGCACAGGGAGGTGATGGTTTTGGTGCACCACCACCTTAGCACCTGAGGGTCTTATCCTCCTGTGATGTGAACTAGAATCAGTTTCTGGGCCTCCTGAGGACCTGTCCATGGTGCACGTGAAGGTGTAGGCCAGGCTGCTGAAGTTTAGCCGTGAAGTCTTGTTGTATGCCGCACAAGGGGGTGATGGTTTCGGTGTACCACCACCTTAGCAGCTGAGGGTCTTATCCTCCTGTGATGTGAACTAGAATAAGTTTCTGTGCCTCTTGAGGACCTGCCCGTGCTGCCCGTGAAGGTGTAGGCCATGCTGCTGAAGTTTAGGTCCTGAAGTCTTGTTGTATGCCGCACAGGGAGGTGATGGTTTTGGTGTACCACCTTAGCATCTGAGGTTCTTACGCCGGAATGTCTTGGCACCTGCTGACGATAATGTGGGGATCAGTGGTGAATCGCTCTCCTGTTTTGTTTATTCCTCTTTGTCCGAAATTTCAAACCAGGACCTTGGTTGGTGCAATTATCTATGATAATTTAGGCAAGGAGGAATGTGGAGGCCGTTCCAGTGTGCCCTTCCTTCCCTGGCCCCTTCCGTCCCTGGCATACACCAGACACAAACCACCAGCAGACCCAGACTGAGCGAACCTGCGTACCCAGAAGGTACCCAGCCATGCAGAAGAGATAGACACGCACAGACACCAATCAAACACCCACCCAGCCAACACCCTGCTCCTACTTCGACACAATATACACCTGACACTCACAACCTGCACAGATATCTCTCCACGCAAGCACTAACACGTTGTTTGAAGATATACACACACATCTCTCCATTCACACAGTCCACTAACAAGGAAAGCGCTCCCTCTTCATGTAGACAGGCACCCGCCAATACACAAGCGGTTCACACTCCTACACATAAAATAAAAACACACACGCACATCAGTGCAGATGCAAGCCCAAAACCCACATGCACGCGCACGCTCATGCACATGCGCAGAACACAAGTAACTGCAGAACGCGTCATCCGTGTCCAGGCTGTTTGATGCCTGGTAATTGCATCTGCAGGAAGCAGCCCTGCCAGAGGCCGCTCTCCAGCCTCTTGTCACTAGCTCGATGGAGCCGGCGCAGGCAATGTAATGGTTCTGCCTGCAGCCTGCACAAAGACCCTTCCCCCATCTGCTTCTCAGAGGAGCGTGCAGTGCAGTCAGAGAGCCGCAGGCAAGCAAAAGTGGCCACGATCTACCACAGGGCCACCGAGGAGGAATGTAAATGTGTAATGTGAAAACGTTTTTCAGTCGGACCAGCTCTGTTTCCCTGGAAAAGAAGTGACACAGGGGGCTTAGCATGGCACAAGTCCTAAAAAGCAAGAAGTGATGGGACTAACCAAGTTAGGCAGAAGGCAAGTGACATCATGGTGGGTGACATCACAATGCGACATCACGCCATCCCAGGAAGTAATATCATAACCCATGAGCTCACAGGAAGTGACATCACAAGAAGTGACATCAGATCTTAACCCTTCACACACGTTTTGCAGGTTTATCATGAGTAGATTTGAGCGCATTATGAGATTTAACAAATAAGAATTTGTGTATGGTTTCTGCCAAAATCGCAACGCAACCCAACACAATACGTGGCCCTCAATTTCTAATTTTTTTTTTAACTCTGCCACACAGAAGTTTGCATCTAGGAGAAACGTAGCAGTAAATCTATTCTGCTTAATTGGTTGCAAAGTCTTCACTTTAAAATATTTTATGGGGTTAAGGCACCTGCTTCAGAGATCTATGATTGCCCAGTACATCCCAGGGAACAATAATAATTGTAAGATAACTTTGGAGGGTAACACATTTGAAGGAGAGACCTGTGTAATCTCTAGTCCAAATTTTGAATCAACATAACGTAGAGGATTAATGTGTCTCCTGCAAAGTATTTGCATATTACAGATTTTTATTTTATGTTGCTAAGTAAGCGAGTTACTGCTTTTAACACAGGCATTCATTTGTTACTTGCAGCTTGGAAATTGTAATCCTTCCAATATAGCACAGCAAGCTATGATGGAAATGTGACTCCTACACCTTGTAACCCTCACTGTCTTATGTTAAACATCTTGGACACTGATTTACACATTTATAGAATTTATTGTCAATGTATAATGTGTATGTCTGATGTAAAGCGCTCTGACGCCCTGCATTGGGAGGAGTATTGCTATAAAAGAAATAAAACAAAGGTATAACACTGGTTAAAAGTTAAGGCCTGCAGAAAAACATCACACTAGTTTGCATCATTTAAAAAACGCAGACTGTTCAGGGGCTGCCCCTTTAGTACAAAGCAATCACAAGAAAATAGCACCGTTTAAACAGTGGAACAGGGCAATAAGCATTATAAAAGCATTAAAATTATGGACTTCTTAAAAGTCTAGTCCTACAAGTGGACGTCACATCAAGACGGGTGCAGGACGTAGGCAGTGACATAGGGAGGGGCCAGCGTTCCATAGGGCATGGTGAACAGGGTTGCATTTAGTTGGTCAGTGGTCAGCTAGCACCACATGAAGAGGACAGTCATGAGTCGTGTCCTGCTGGCTGTCCGATTGCTTTTACTTGTGTTGTCTCAACTCCCCAAAATTATTTCACTGTTCGCGCAATGTTTCCTGGGAGAGTAGAGTTAAGACAAGCCAGGACAGCTTGTCTACAGGAGCACGTCCCAAGCTGATTCGAGATGGGCGAAGTCATTTGCGTTGTGTATCTAAAGTAGAACTGCAGAGGCAAATGGTGTGCAGACGGTCTTCAGTTCCAGAGCCGCATAGACAGCAGGTCATTGCCCCTCCTGTCCTGTGCCAGGGCCTGCTGTGCATCAGGGATGGCAGGGTCCCAATACGTGACCCTGAAATGTAGCTATTTAGCTATAATCCAAGATATTCCTGGGGTTCTAGGGCCATAAAGCTGTTTAGTATGGCCCAGGGATGTGTGCAGTGCTCTAAAGTAGATCTATCCTCCAATGAGGAGATCATTTTGACTGTTTTATGAACAGCTTTATTATCATGACTTGCAGCGACATGCCACAGTTCGGCCAGCCACACATAGTAATTTTTTCTTCAAGGTAATCTCTTGCGGGCGAGCGTGGCCTTTTAATGATGTCCACCCATACCCAATAGTTTAATGAGTGTACCGCGGCGAGTTTAAGCGTACGGCAAAAGAGTACAAATGCTGCTTTACAAGCTTTATCTAGGCTGGTGATGTGTAGCTGTGGACCTGAAAAATGTGTCTGTATACAGTATACGTGCTACTATTATGCCCAGTGTGGTTGCATCTCGGCCCCAGAGGCCTCTGATTCATATGCCAGGGTGGGTGCGACTTGGCCTCTGGCGATTACCAAGATGGGAGTAAGTGCGTGCCCTTCAAGTTCTTAAACACTGCAGAGAGCTCAGCAGGAAGGGCAATCCCCTTTCTTTTAATTTCCTCCTGGTGGGGTTTGAAAGAACCCCTTTTATCGAATAAAATGCCAAGATATTTGTATGCCTTCGTCTCCTCAAGGTTGTTCCCATCAAGATACCAGTTAACTGCCCGTTTACGGCTATTTCTAGCTTAGATCATCATCTTAGTTTTTTACTGTTTATTTTCAGGTCATTGGCCAGAGAGTATTCCTGCGTTGTTCCCAAAAGGCGAACTATGCCGACCCTGGTGCGGCTAAGTAGCGCCAGGTCATCGGCGTAGAGGAGATTTGACAGATGCGTTGACCCCAGTTTCGGTGGATGGGAATTAACTTGAAGCAAGGCTGAGGGAAGATCTGCCAGGAATAGGTTCATTAATAATGGTGCTAAGACACACCCCTGCTTGAGGCCACTCCCTGTCAGAATGGCCCTGGATAGGCTGCCACCACTGCCCAGTTTGATTTTGATCCATGTGTTAGAGTATAGGTTTTCGATTACTCTCAAGAGGAGTATACCCCAGCTGTTTAGCTTTTCCCATAACCTCTTGCAAATGACTCAGTCAAAGTCTGCTTTGTAGCTAATCTAACACAAGTAGAGTGATAGCTTCTTTGTTATGGAGGTGTCGACGATGAGTGCCAGAGCCATCAGGTTCGTAGTAGTGCCTATGTTTTTCATGAAGCCTGTTTGGTTTAAAGGGAAACTTGCCCATTTGCTCAGATGATCAAGTAAAATACCAGCGTAGTGTTTCACCTCGGTATCAATAAGGGAGATCAGCCTGTAAGTCTCTGGGTCAAGTTAGTTCCCTCCTTTAAAGATGTGTGCAATTATAGAGCCTCTCCAGGAGGCCGAAATCGTGGCCCCCGGCGGAGCGTTGTTGAAGAATGGGGCCATGGCATCTGCCCAGATTGTGGGACTCATCTTGTAGATGGGCTGAGGGATTCCTTTTGGACTTGGTGCACCTGAAATGGGTCCCTCAGCTATCTGCCTAAGTACCGGTACCCAAGTACCAGGCATTCTTCAGGGCTAAAGGATCCCTATGAGATAAGGTATTGTTACGGCTTGGAAGGTGGGCTCGATCCAATTAGGTGTGCATGCACAGCGTTCTCTTGACAAAAGTGTGACTATAGAGGACTCCGTTCCCCCAAACTATGAGGCTAGTAGCCTGGCTAATCTAGGGTAATGCTCCTCCCAAACTAAGGGAGGAATTCCCTCTTGTGTGCCTCTTTGACTAATTAGCAGCTAGGCTTCTCTCATAGGGATCCTTTGGAGAATGCCCAGGACCTTGTTAGGCCTTATAAAGGACAGAGACATGTTGGCCTAAAGGGATGGCATGAGCCCTTGCTCTCATATACCATCGGATTGGTTTTTAATCATACCTGCGGTCCCGATCGATAAAGGTGATAACCAGGGAATCCCAAGGTATTTTTAATTTCAACCGGATCCCTGCTAATTTCCATTTTACTTTGGTCTTAAAGGCACTTGTACGTGGTGGTAGCGAGCTGGTGGAACAGTCTACTGTATCTTTTTCTTGGAAAGTGGACACCTACTTGTTTAGAGAGCTGCCCCATGGTTTTGTAAAGCCACCAATGAAGTTTCAATATCTGCTCAAAAAACCCAGGAAACACTGTAGCTCTTTCTGGATATTTCGGCAAGCTAGGTTCCGGGAGCATGCGCATTTGATGGGCCAACGTCTATTAGACTATTAGCGATGAAGTGGCCAACAGCTTGAGGTTGTTGCAGTAGAACTGAAGTGGACTGCACTTCTTATTAGACACTGTAGTATGTGCCACAAGTACAGCAGTGTGACTATGGGTGAATCAGAAACATTGGATGCACCTCTTTTTGCAGATGGTCTGTTGCAGGTGGATGGGGAGGACATCTGCTGAAAGCTGCGTTTTGCTGGTCCTCGCTTCCTCCAGGAAACTGAAAACAGCTATTTTCAGATTCAATACTGAAAAACAGTGTCTTCTAGTCACGGTGCTGGGAGTGTCGCCTATGGAAATACACACAGTTCATGGTCTAATACTCTGATACTGGTCTGTTTTTTTCGGTGTGGTCGCATCATGATCTTTGGTTTCTCCTCTCACTCAGTGAAGCATAATGCTGGTGAGACTCATGGATGATTTCTATTTTTGCCCTTAGATCCCTCTGATACTTGCACATGTTCTACATTTGTCAGATCCATAGTGAAAGAGGGAACATGAGCTGCAATATTGGTATTATTTATTTGTGAGGACTTTATTTTGTGTCACATCAAGGTATTTTCAAAGCTAATGTGGCTGGAATTGAGCGTAAGCAGCTGGTTCCTGGGGCAAAATATTCAGTTGGTACATCTAAGCCAGTCTAATTACATCGTTTTGGCATCCTTTGGAACTTTGGCTATTGATGTGGTGCACCGTGGTATGTTGCCCATAGAGAACACAAGCCTCTTCACCTCCAGCCGCATCCCTGCCCCTCCCTTGGCCATGCTTCAGTTTCTGGCACCTCCATCACAATGGCCCACTTGACTTGAACAAACTCTCCAGCATAGATACTGATTCCCTCACTGATTGGCCTGCCTATGCAAGAAATGTCTTGCTATCTTTTGATCAGGTGCCATTCTCACCCTTCTTGCTTCTGGTGCCTTCCTCTCTTCCTTCTGCTAAAAGTAAATTTACCAAATCAAAGGGAATATTTTCTGGTTTCCACTGCAGTTGGGGACAACCTGGTCTCAGCACATATCGGCAAGTGCACTGAACAAGGCATGCCTGATGAGAGAGTCAGTTGTGCTCTATCCTCCTGCACCGAGTCCGAGTGGTCAACTCCTGTTTGATGATATGTTTGGGCGGCTGAAGGAGAACTTCACTTACCCCAGGGATGGCTCTTGCACCGAGGAACGCTAGCCCTTCCCTATGTCTCAATAGCAGCTGTTGTAAACTCTTCTTGTTAGATAGTATGCAGATGTTCAGGACCTGTGAACCACTTCCAAGCTTCACTGCTCAGTATTGGCCTCCAGATACTGCTGCCTTCAACCAGGGCTCCACCAGACCCTTAGCATCTTGATGAACTTGTGAAGTTTCTTGACTTCTTTTGCGTTTCCTCATTCTCTGGCAGTCAGTAGTTCCACTGATCTCTTGGACCCCTATCTATTCCTCCAAGTACAGTTGTCTTAGAGTTGCTTAGGTCCTGCATGACCCCTCCTAGACCACTGTTCCTTGTAGCTCTCATAAATATCAGCCCTGGGGCTTCTTGGCTCCAAGCAAACCCATGTGAGCTGTTTGGAGAGCAAAGTCACAACTAAGTACTATGGCTAAAATTTGCCACACTTCGTGCTGCGTGGCACAGAAATCTGTAGTGCTGCATTGCGCGAACTGACACAAATAACACATTGCTGTCTATACTATGAGTCGCGGGCTGATAATGTTATTGGTTGCACTCACACAAATATTGGCGTCTTTGTGTGACACTCATCGGTGCACAACGATGCAAGGGCGAGCAATGTATGAGGTGAACATTGCTGAGTATGAACTGTGCACACAGTTGCCATTGTCACTCACATAACGTGTAATTTTACGCAAATTGCACATTTTACATATGGTTAAAATAATGCAGTTTCCCTTTTTCCCCATTTTTTGTGCTCGATTTCATTGCATGCAAGGATTGTATGGAAAGCCAGTTTGGGCTACTATAGTTAACAAGACTTTTTGTCGACTCAGTGCAAAGTTAGGTGTTCATATCCTGTTACGCCCAATTTGAATGAATTATATGGTGTTTGGTAATACACAACCGAAATTCATGTAGCGCTGCACTGATGACAACTTTGCGTGCAAAAAAATCTCTGCTTTGTGTGCCATGAGCACCCACATACGATTTTTATAAATGTTGGCAGTAGTTTGTAAATATGTTGGCTGTCTGTCTTATACCCACTGTTGTACATACTAAAGTTGTTATTCTCTTTCCCTATCATAGATTATATGTAAATTAATGGGTGTCTAATTTCACATAACATGATAGTGTATTTGTAGTGTCTGTAAATATTTGTACAACTGAGGATGGAAAGTGAACTTATCTAAGGCACCTTATCAGTCAATGGGTCCAGTCCGCATTTCATAATACTGCTGAAAAATAAATTATATATATATATATATATATATATCCAGAAAAATTGTGTATTTAAATCGCACACCAAGGGCTGCACATCATTCAATACCAGCTGGTAAAATACTCTGAAAACCACTTATTCTCGATAGGTTCATCGGCTGCTGTTTATTGAAAAAAGATTAGATTGCAGGTAAATCACACCAGCAAAAGTTGGTACAAAAAGCACAAAGAAACGGTCGACAATGTGCTCACCATTAAAAAGACACACACGCTGTCCCAACCAAATGTCTACGCGTTTCGGCCGAAGCCTTCAACAGGACATTGGCAGACATTTTACACTCAACTATTTAAACCATATAGTCCTTCTTTGATGTTCATTGCATAGCTCAAGAGAAGTGCAAATGGAGCGGCCATTTTATAACGTCACAATTTTAACTTAAAAATAAGAAACTCCTGATCCTGTGCATGTTTTGAAATAAACTATGAACTAAAAATGTGACATTATATATTTCTCTCATATTATAATACATTATCACAAATATAGTCTGGTCACCTGTGAACACTAAAAAATTAATTAATTGTAATCACAGTCTACAATTCTTGAATACAAAACAAATCCCATGTATGCTGTTTTTTTCTCTCTTCTCTTTCTCAATTTTCATTTTTCCTTTTTCCTTTTACTTTTGATGTCCACATATTACCCACTTATACCTAATAATTTTAATTTTGATTTTGATTTTAGTTTTAATTTTAAAAGCCTGATATATAAATGCAATTAATTAATAATATAAATATATAAATATATATAAATATATGTACCGCCAATTGATTGCAATACATCCACTTCATATAAAGGCTATAAATAGATGACAAATGATGACAAATAAATAGAGTAAATTCAGTCAATTCTGAAAATGCAAAGTAAAATACAGGTAAAAGCGATTTCAACGTGGAATAAATAAATAAATGGATATTCATCATCATAATTCATTAAATTAGTCATAGTCCTATAAATTAATATATTCTAAAAGGAATCTGAAGAGATTAATTAATAGATCCATATCATAGGTCAAATTGTTATCGATTAGGAAATTGTAAATAGACCCCACAAATTCAGCAACAGGAGAATGTATATGTGCGCCGCTATCCTCCCCAAGGACCTATGCAACAGTATAGGAATAAAATAGATGAGTATAACACCCTAAAAGTGAATAAATTATTAATAAAAAATTATTACCAAAATACACTAAATATCAATCCGGCAAATGCTAATACTAATAGTAATAACAATAATGATAAAATCAATCAGTAAGGATCCTAAC
Source organism: Pleurodeles waltl (assembly GCF_031143425.1). Taxonomy (NCBI): domain Eukaryota; kingdom Metazoa; phylum Chordata; class Amphibia; order Caudata; family Salamandridae; genus Pleurodeles; species Pleurodeles waltl. The sequence goes on from NC_090446.1 coordinate 88,426,143, forward strand.
AAAACACAATATTCTAAAAAAGTCATCAATTTCATTTCATGTTTTCTATTGGACAAAATCTATGTGTGAGAAAATGTAAAAAAGTGTAAAAAAATGTGTATATCTCTGTATGGGAAAATCTAAAAACTTACAGATGTACATGAAGCTCTGCGTCCAAGTTGTGACCCCAAGGGTGTTCTGTACCTAAAAGTAAAATAGTTTTGGACTCCATTTGTCTCAAATGTGCAATTCTATTGCCTCCTCGGGGATGGACCGCAATGGTTTTAACACCATAAAATGCTAGGGAACTACAGTTACCTTCATGTACATCCCAAAAGTGTTTAGCTAAAGGATAGGATGGATCATGATTCTTAATGGCTCTGAGATGTTGCAGGAACCTGATTTTCAGTTTATGAATGGTACTGCCCACATATTTCTTGCGACACCCACATTCAATGACATATACAACGTATTCAGTTTCGCATGTGATACGTTCAGTTATGTCACAAATTTTTCCTTCGAACGTGGTGTATGTCTGAGTATTCTGTGCATACAAACATGATTTGCAATGTCCACATTTCCAAAAGCCCAAGCTTTTTTTGGCCAACCATGACATATTAGTTTTGGGACTCTGAAATAGGCTTCTGGTAAGATGGTTACCCAAAGATTGAGTTTTGCGATATGTGATACATGGATGTGGACCTATACTGTCCTTGATGGCAGAATCATGTCTCAAAACATGCCAATTTTTCTGTATGATATTATTTAAATGCGAATGTTGAGAATTAAACTCTAAGAATAGTCTAGGTGATGATACCTTATTGTGATCTTGATTATGAATATTATCAGGCTTGAAAAGCAATTTTTCTCGAGACATATTCAAAACCCTCAAGTGTGCATCTTTAAGGATCTTCAAAGGATATCCTCTCTCTAAAAATCTCTGTGTCATCGTCATGATTTCAATCTTGAAGCACTCATAATTAGAACAGATTCTACGAGCCCGTAGAAATTGACTATATGGAATACTCCATTTCAAAGCTTTTGGATGACCACTATTGCCATGCAAGATTGAATTACAGGCTGTTGGTTTACGAAAAATGGTTGTCTGTAAGACATCGTTTTCAATAGAGATCTGGACATCAAGAAATTCTATAGTTTGTGCACTATATTTCAAGTCTAAGTGAATGTTCAGCTCATTGTTGTTCAAGATATCAACATATTGTTTGAGAGAAATCTCGTCACCATCCCAGATAAGAAAGAGATCATCAATATATCTGACCCATAGTATCACTTGTTCCATGTATTTGCCATTAGAGTCAGACCAAGCTATCTCCTTTTCCCACCAGCCCATGTAAAGGTTGGCGTACGTGGGAGCAAATGAAGCTCCCATTGCAGTCCCTTGTTTCTGCAAGTAATGTTGATTGTCAAATAGAAAGGCGTTGTGGGTGAGGCAAAATCTTAACATGCTAATCAGCATGTTAGTGTGTTGAAGAAATTCAATTTTACGAGTGCCCAAGAAGTGACAACATGCTTGAATGCCAAATTCATGCTTAATGGAAGTGTATAATGCAGTCACATCCATGGTTACCAATAGATAGTTGGGTTGCCATGGAACATTATGAATCTTAGCAAGAAAGTCATTGGTGTCACGAAGATAAGACGGCAATTCGGTGACAAAAGGACATAGGAAAAGGTCCAAGAAACGGGAGGTATTTTCTAATAGGGATGAGTTCATACTCACAATAGGTCGACCAGGAGGATGTTTTGTATTTTTATGGATCTTTGGTAGAAAGTAAATACAAGGGATTCTAGGAAACAAAACTTTGAGATAAAGATATTCATTTTGGTCAATTAGCCCTTTAGTGTGCCAGCTATCAAGCATCTCCCAGTAGATGGTTTGATATTCATTAGTGGGATTAGTGGTTAGTTTTTGATAATGTTGTTTATTGGAAAGTTGATGATTAGCCTCCTTCATATAGCTATTAATATCCATAATAACAATATTCCCTCCTTTATCGGAGGGTTTGATGATAATAGTGTTATTGGATTTAAGCTCATTTAGATCTTTCCAATCTGAGGCTGAGAAATTCACTCTTTGGGCTTTTTTCATTTTAACCCTTTTCCAATCATTCCGAAACCGATCAACGTCATCAACTACCAATTCATAGAACAAATCAATCATATTACCAGTCGGTAATTGGGGATTAAATCTGCTGGAGGGCTTAAGCCTGCTGGCCACGGTCTTGTTAGTAACAAATCCCATGTCAATCAAAATGTTATTCTCTTCACCTGTATCATTGCTGACATCATCCAAACAACCCAACCTGCCAATTTCTACTAAATCAGGCGCTTCATTGACATGAAAACCAGATAAAGTGTCTACATTAATGTTGGAACAAGATGTAGTGGCCTGTGTTGTCTTGGAAAAATATTTCAACAGCCGCAACTTACGTGTATATTTATACAATTCTATTCTGGTGTCAACATAATCCCAATGATTGTCAGGACAAAAACTTAATCCTAAATTTAGAATTCGCTCCTGATTAGAGGTGAGCTGTACTTTAGAGATATTTACAATGATATTGGAATTGTCAGATCGAAAGGTCCTCTCTAGTCTTGATATTTGTGATTTCTGCCTCTTCCCCCTCCGTGTCTTGAACCTCCTCGACTTCGTCCTCGACTTCTGTTTGATTGTGGCGTGATTGATCGTAGTAGTCTCATTTCCCCGTGAAAATCCAGTTTATTGGCTGAAGCTTCGTCAGCTGATGAGCTCAAATCCGAGCTGTCTTCTGCTGTATTGGTTGTTATATTGGGACTGTCCATCATCATAACTTTGTCTTGTGCTCTGAGTGTATTGTATTTACGAGCAAATGTATAAATTCTACCTATTTCATAATCTTTCTTGTCTCTATTGAATTTAGAGGCCTTGCGGAGCTTGATTTCATCCTCTTTTTTGGTTATACGTTCTTCCATCTTCATTAACAATTGTTGTATTTCTGAGGAGGTCCCCATTTTTTCTAGTTCTTTAGTAAGAAGTTCAATTTTATGGGTTTGTTCTTCCATACGACGTTTTGATTGAATAATCAAAGTGTCCATCAATTTAACTGAGCATTCAGATGTATGCGCTCTCCATTGTTCTAGAAGATCGGGATCTATATCACCCAGGGTAGGCAATATTAGAATTCTGAGACCTCGTGGCACACGACCATTTTGTATATATTTGGTCAATGAGGTCATTTCCCACCATTTTTTTAATTCTAAAATTCTTGCCTTTTCTAGTTCAGAAATAATGGTGGTTGCTGTGCGTGTAGATAAGTCCGAAGGCATTGAGGTTCCAGAAACATTATCAAATAGAGTAGTGGCAGCTTGTTCCCACAGGGCTTTCCGATTCGCCATGATGCATTAAACAATTCAAAAACTGAAAAATGAGTCCAAAAAATTGAGTCCAAGAAATTGTACCAAGTTACCAGTGTGAAAATATGTGAAAAAACTGTCGTCTATTCAGAATCAGTCCCAATACAGAGTTCCAGATAGAAAAACGAAGAAGAAAGAAAAAATCAAACGCTTCATTCAAAAATTAGAATCCAAAACAAAATAAATAGTTCAACCAAACTCAAATGCCGGACCGTTACTATAGGGACAGCGTGTGTGAAAAGTTCAAAGAAACACAAAGCACGCCGATGTATGTCAGTGGTTCGTATTTCGCAGCGCTGGTTACACAGAAAAAATCTGTGCAATATGACACAGTTCAAATGAATGATTCGGATGTACGACTATACTAGTCTATCCGAGTCGAGCGTCGTAATACATCCAATAAATGAATCTCGGCTACCCCCGGCACCAATCCTCCCTACCTCCAAGGGGGAAAGATTTGCTACGATGGCAACAGCAATCTCTACGGGGGAGCTACAATGTATCCAAGCGACGCGGTGCAGCGTGAAGAATCCTCCTTTGAAAGCAAGTCTGGTAACGTTGTATCACGCGCACTCCAAGCGGCGTGCTAGCCCTACCGCGAACCAGACATAACGCGGAACAAAAATATCCAGAAAAATTGTGTATTTAAATCGCACACCAAGGGCTGCACATCATTCAATACCAGCTGGTAAAATACTCAGAAAACCACTTATTCTCGATAGGTTCATCGGCTGCTGTTTATTGAAAAAAGATTAGATTGCAGGTAAATCACACCAGCAAAAGTTGGTACAAAAAGCACAAAGAAACGGTCGACAATGTGCTCACCATTAAAAAGACACACACGCTGTCCCAACCAAATGTCTACGCGTTTCGGCCGAAGCCTTCAACAGGACATTGGCAGACATTTTACATTCAACTATTTAAACCATATAGTCCTTCTTTGATGTTCATTGCATAGCTCAAGAGAAGTGCATACATATAAAGTTAGGTCGATACCTTTTTCACTCACTAAGCCTTTGTTGAAGCAACATGACTTGGTCGTTGGTTGCCTCCGGGAGCACCTGCCCTGCTTTGGTCATATTTGTAGCGTGGTAACAGTTGTATGACACGGCCACACACGGAGCTGTAAATCACATGCCTTTATTCCTCTGTGTGTACCTGTCAACCTAAACATTCTAAAGCAGTGGTTCCCAAACTTTTGACTTCTGTGGACCCCCACTTTATCATTACTGCAACCCAGGGACCCCACTGAATCTTTAGTGGAATCCGGGGACTCCCCACTGAATAATTACTGGAATCCTTTGACCCCGGCCTAAATGTTGTCAATGATTTGAACTGTAAAACAATACACAAAAACAAGCATTCATCAAAAACATACACAAATGATAACATATTTATTTTAATTTGCAAACAACTATAAATAAAAAAAAATAAGGTTGGAGCTTTTCTAAATTCAATTGAAGCCACACATCGTCCATACTGTGTTCTATTTGTTGTACCTGCACTGCTCCCACAAATCAATCTGAGGATACTAATTACATTTTTATCTCAATTTGTATCTTTTTTTTTCAAATTCCTTGACATTTAAAGTATGTTTCAAAATCTTCAATTGTACATTAACCACTTTATTAATATACACTGTAATTATCTGTTAATATTATTTAATTTTCTAAGCAGTCTGGGACACCCTGAGGAGGCTTCGTGGACCCCCCCCCCCGGGGTCCCCAGACCACAGGTTGGGAACCACTGTTCTGAAGCAAACTCTCATACATTTTATTATAGCGATTACTGATACGAAGCCCTCTGGGTGCCATAAAGGTTCAGTTCTACATTATGCAAGACTCCACAGTATTTATTTCCTTTTGCTCTGCATTTGTTGTGGAAGTTCCTCGACTTTTAGCTGTTCATGCAAAGTATCAGGATTTAGGACCCCATTTATAGTTTAGCAGTGGGTTATTCCATCACAAAGATGATGGATAACCTGTCCACAATATTACAAATGTCAGTGGATATAATGCACCTGTAATACAGGGGACGGGATTTCCATCACGTTTGTGACGGATTATCATGTCCTTAATTAATTGTTGCTATACTTCCAGACAAAACTCGCATCGAGAGTACTTTGGCAGCCGATGCACCAAGCTTTGACATTCTCAGTGGATTGCTACCTTTGCTATATTACACTGTAGGATTCTTTGTTCCTTTCTCGCTTCTCTTACACCGAGTAGGACCACTCCCTTCCCATCTGGGAGGCTGTGTTGAAACAGACAATACACTGGTCTTCATGATTTAAGTATCAAAAATGACCCCCATATTTTTGTAATTGCTTTCCGGATACTTAGAGTTATCTAGATACCAATGGTTTCCCCATTGGCTGAGACTATTGGGCTGTAGTCAGAAGATGCTCGAGCCTCATCATGTGGCATTGGCACTGTGATGACACAGTGTATTAGACCCTCACCGGCTACCAAGACTCAACGCTTGCCACTGGTTTCTTCAAGGGTGACGCCATATAAGGCGTGTTGTGAACCAATGCCAGGTTCTCATTGTGATTCAGTGAGTCAACTGGCTATTCACTCATCAGTGTGGCTGCATCCAGGCCTCATCATAGGCATAAACGCCACGCCATCAGGACAGGCAGGAGTTGAAACGTAGATAATGCACCATTGTCTTCAATATCTTGCAACTCTTACCTCAGTTTGGTAGTGAGATCTTAGGCAACAACTTTGTCTGCAAGTAAAAAGGATTACAAAAATGTTTTCCAGAAGAGTTTTTCTCACAAAACCCTGTTTGGGGAATATAATTATCACACTAAAATCATCTGTTTGCAGAGCTTTATTAAGTAAAGCTAATTTTGCATTATTTCCACACTCACAATTTTTTATTACGCCTGTTTAATATTTTGCAAAGCTATTAAAGTGTTGAAAAAGCTGCATGAGGTGTGTGGAGGAAATATCTTGCAACTTCACACACCTGTCCTTCCCATGCTGTAGGCTTTAGATGATGGTGTGGTAGGTTTCTCCTAAGTTAGCCTCTCACATTTTGTAACAAGCAGTAATTGTCCTCCTCAGGCCAGACTTATTTTGCCAACACTTTGCAAGTGAGGTATCCCATTACAGCCCCACTCACCAAGAATGGTGGACCTCTGACCTCAGCGACAAAGGCCACTTCCTTTGAATGGTTCCTCTAAACCTTCATTCATGTGACTGAGTTTTATTCACTTTATCAACTAATCCTGCTGCCATGGGGTGGAATGCCATATCGCACATAGGCCTCATATTAACCAACATGATGTTAGTCCCCCTGTCTGAGACAATTTTGTTGGGGAACCTTAGACTGGCTTCAATGGCCACCATGGCTCTTGCACTCCATAACATGGTTATAAGTCTGAAGATACATTTTTCTGGGTACCACATGGTATAGTCAACCACTCCCATGATATTCACCTGCCCAGTATTCTTCCCAAGCCTCTCAACAGATACACTCACTACTAAGAATGGGATATAAGATGCCTTAGTTTCCAGTCACCATCTTCACATGTCAGATATTGAACGATTCACATTGTATTTTGTTTTACATTTCTGGCCAGGAATAGTGATCTGTCTTTCTCATCCCCAAGTGGTCAGACAAGTGGACCAGATGTACCTGATTAATCAAAAAATACCCTGGCACTGGAGCATTGTCAGCCTTCGGATAATCCCTTCAAATGCTTCTAGGCCGTAATGTAACATTCACTATCCTTCCAGTACACATTAAACAAGCATGGAGCCTTACTGGGGATTCTGCCTGCTCATGCAGTCTTATGAGCCAGTACACTGATGATGTATCATACCAGGTTCCTACTACTTTTTGGTACGTTCTTCTGCCACAACTGGGCAGCTCTTCTAACGCACAAGTAATGTCCCATTTTCACCCACATCTGGCTCCAATAACTCACTTGGGATTGTCAAAACTACCATGCTTATGTTCCAGTTTTACCTTATCCTATTATCCTACGTTTGCTCTCTTGACTAGGGGCCACTCTTCAGTATTCTCCTGTTTCACTGCCTGCAACCTAGTCACAGCCAACACAATGACTGAAGCTGCACATATTGTTGTGCAGAATGCATTGACTGTGTAACTTGGAATGACCACTGCCATTTTCACTGGAGAGACCACTATCCATTGAAGGTACCCTCGTGTTCAAGAACTATTCCTAGGTTCCCTGGGGATAAGGTGCTCTTGACCACCTGGCCTTTCCTCGTCTCTAAGTCATCATCTAATGCAACCAGGGAAACTAGAGCTCCTTCTACCCTTTTGTCACCCGAGAACTGATGACATCAAACCCCACACTTGCCAGCACTATGGGTGTGAGGTTAGGTCTAGGATATTCAGTGTCTTACATCTAATGCCATACGTGATAGCAAGCCGAGCACCACCCTTCGCTCATTCCTTCAGTACCAGTGACTGTAGTTGTTGTTTTTTTAACTCTTGAAAACCCGTTGTCTGACCTCTTTGCCTGGTCTTTTATCCCTTTATTCCTGATTTTTGACAGGGGTCCCAGAGCTCATTTAAGTCAGGGAGTCATTATTTAAAAGTTCCCCAGCGGCCCTTAAAATGAATAGCATTTTACAGGTGACCCATTTACATGATTCCAAATTCTTAACCATGCAGCCTTTGAACACCATATTTTCCTTATTACAAAATCCCGGTCTCTATTTTGTATTGTTCTGGGGGCTTAATAAATGTCCTCAGTACTGAAACTTCCACCTGACTATATTACCTCCACTTTCTCCTCTCATAGCTCCAGAATAGTCTTTGTACACTCCAGCAGGCAACCATTGCATCAGGACCACTCTCCTGTGGGTGATCCACCAGTGCACTCTCAAAAGATGCTGTCATTGCTCTTGGGCATCTTGCTTTCTCAGTGAATGATGACTACTCCTGAATATTTTCCTAATTCTACATTCTTTCCACAAGCAAACTCCAGCCATCCATTCCAACACATCCATCCACTGAAGCACCCTTCCAAGGGAACGTGAGCCTTGCAGACTGCGCCTTGGCTGGTTCTTACCAACCTGTCTGTAGGCTTCTGGCCATCCTCTGTCATCTCCTTTCACTGTGTAAGATTGACACTGTCTGTTGCCACCAGGGTATCTGGATCCTCTGTGTTTAATCCAGCCAGCAGAAGAAACAAGGCAATTTGGTAGATTGGGAAGGACTACTGGGGCTACCTTGGAGAAGGAGAAGTAACAAAGTCTGCGTCGTCTGACCCCCCTGAGAGAAGGTCCGGGTTCGGTGCTGTCTTGCTTCCTGTTACTAAAATGTGCTCTTGGATTTAGCCTTATTTCATGAGCCAGCATGTGCTCTTGCACTGTGACTTGCCTGCACAGTAGCTCAAGGAACATTGGATTTACATTCAAACATTTTGGGAACAGACATCCTTCATTTTTTCTATTTTTCAAAACTTTTGAAGAGTAAAAATATGTTTACACTTTTGTTGCTCCTGAAGTACAGGTACAAGTCAATTGTATGGAAAATTTCACAGGATTGATCACCCAATTTTTGATGTGTTTCATCATCCTTTAGTAAACCCGTGAGCTGTGCTTGGCTCAGCGTACTCTAGTTGAGGTCGCCTCCTAAAAGTGAAACCTTGCGGTATGAGGAAGGGGGTAAGGGAGTCAAAGGGGATTTGAGTAAAAAGAATATTTACTTCTCTTTTAGTAGGGGCCAGCGAGACCTCATTCTTCTGGAGAATGTGTGGGAGGCACAATTAAAAAAAGGCACACATTTAAGTACAGTTAAACACAAAATGTAACTCATGGAGTTTGCAATTTAGAAAACATTTAAAGTGTCCACCTTACAAAATGCAAAACAGTTACCTTCTGAATCATATAGGGGCATATTTGTATGCCCCTTGCAATGCCTTATTGCCGCCATACCGTAAGTTTTTTGGCACTAAGGTGGCCTTTCCCCCTCACCAGATTTTCAAAGTGGTGCAATGCATGCATTGCTCCACTTTGCAACCCCTTTCGCCACATTATGGCTGCGTCAAGCATAATGTGTGCAAGAGAGGCATTCCCACGCAGGGAGTCCTGAAAAAATGGTGCAGTGAAATTTACTAGATTTTACGCTGACATTTTGTCCGTCATTTTTAACGCCTGCTTGAGGCAAGCGTTAAAAAGACACACCCATTAAAATTAGTGGGCCTCACTGGGTTTGGCTGAACCAGCATCAACATTTTTGACGCTAGTGCAGCAAAACAGTAAAAATTATGATGCTGTTTTGGTAACGACCACCATGGTGCGCCGTATTGTAATTACGGCACAACCATGGTGTCGTTAGGTGGAGCAGGGCGATGCAAGGGAAGTGGTGCATGGGGACCGATGCACCACTTTCTCATAAATATGCCCCACAGTATATGTCTATGTTTAATGTCTCTCACTACCACCTTCTGAAAATACTTAAAAGTTTTGAAAAGCTGCAACCATCCTTCAGTGACCTCTCAAGTTATTGGTTAATGTACTCAGTGAACGGAAAAATTAGTCAAACGAGATCCCCAAAATGTTGAAATTGGGTCACACATTTAGACCAAAGTTGGTGTATTTTCAAGAGTATGGACAAGACCACCCTCTGGGCCCTGGCCAGCACATAAGAGGTCTGCATGACTGCTTGGAGTGGTTTTTGCTTGCCTAATTTTTAAATCCAGATGTAATCTCTCTGGTAGGGTCATCAAATGGAGACCCATGCTGTACCTGTCCGAGATTTAATGCACCTATGGGGGCATCTATCACTTATTTGTACCATCCTATATTGTAGGGCTTACTGAATTTGACCAATGGTGAGAAATGCTACCTGTTGATAGTAAAACAATATTTTGGGGTTTTTGCACAGATTCTGCACCACAATTTTAACTGGTGTTGACTTTGGGGTTTTTCGTTCTGAACTTGGCATTTTCATGAGCAAAATAATATCTCAGCATACATGTATTTATGCAAGTATTGTTTAATATACTGCTGTAAGAAAATGGATTATTAGTTAGGGAGGATATGAGTCTTATCCAAGTAATATTTCCCAACATTCTATTAGGTCAGACACACAGTTTGAATAATTTAAACCTGGCCTAAACCCTTAATAGCTATGGCCAGAGCAGACAGGGTTAATTTAGGAAACTTTGCAAACTAGTTAGCAACATTAAAACAGTCATAAAGTCAACACACAACTCAATAAATATCCCACAACCAGTTTCCAAAAATTAAGAAAAATTGAATTAAAAAAATGGCACCAAATAACAAATGTTTAATAAGGGGGGTCCGGTAATATGAATTTTAAAGTTTTAAGGCAAAAAGCACAAAGAAAAAGTAAAGTGCCATCACAAAAGCACTGTTCGCGGTTGACCGGGACCTGGGCACATTTTCAGGCTGACTGCAATGGAGCACGTGACAGATACACCCAGAGAGTTGTCTCAGTCAAAGTTTTTACCTTATGACTTAGGGCCTGATTTAGATTTCAGTGTACGGGCCACTCCGTCACAACGATGACATATAGCCCATCTCCCGAAATATAAATTCCATTATATCCCACTGGATTTATATTTCGACAGACGAGCCATCTGTCAACGAAATCAGGCCCTTAGTCTTTTTCATGGACGTCATGATCCTGCAGCATGGAAAGTTTGAAAGCTTCATCCGATGAAGTCCATTTGAATCTAGATAGCCACTGAACAAGGTTTTGCTGAAGCTGTTGTGTTTGGTGAGAAAAGCACTGAGTTGAAAGTTCAGAATCTTCCAAGTGGCAATCCTGAAGTTGAAGCCTGCCAAAGTCCTTTTTAAATTGGACACCTTAGCCTCAAGGTCTCGCTAAAGCTGTGGAGGTCTTGAAAGTCCCAACTTCTTAGATTTTCAGCAGCAGTTTCCCTTAGCCACTTATAAGACTTACCAGGAAAAAGGTTTATTGTGGCTTGTTTTATCCCTGTAGCCACACAGAAGATTAGGCAGCTAATATTTGGCATCCACATCTTATTCCTGGGCACAAGGCAGACAAGTCAGGGTCCAGACAGCAGGTCGAGGCCTCCTCTGTTCTGTCACATGTCCAGGAAGTGTTCTGAGGGTAAAGTGCTACTTTTGTTTCATTCACTAGCCAGTGGATGGGGATGACTCCTGGAGACTCTGTGACAAATGGACAAAAAGTCTCCCAGGGCAAAACATTCATCTTTTGCAGAACATCCTATTTGTCTCAAAGCAAACTAAACCACAGTACACCATATTCAGTTAATTTCAACTTGGCAAAATCTTTCTCACCCTCAAGGGACCCTGTGGCACGTCGAGGGGTGTTTAAGGTAATGGCAGTCCCCACCCACTCAACCACTGCAAAGTGGTTCTGTGGAGAGCTCCTCCTCCACTGAAACTAAAGCCAGGAGGCAAAAGTGTGCCTTGAGATGTCTTTTCTAGGCTTCCTTTATCTCTGAGAAATACACATACATTTCTCTCCTGGTCCCTTTTAAGTTAGTGAAGTTCCTGGACACATCTAAACTGCCCTGCTTAACTTCACACACCATCAAAGTAGCACTGACAGGCCGGGTGCACACAGGCCAATGTATTAGCTTACATGGGCTTCAGGCAGGGAAAGTGTTTTTGTTTTTTAAGTTGTATATGTCTAAAAAATCTGACTTCACAATTTAATTGGAATTTAAATATACAGAATTAACATACTTTCGCTCCTATTAAAAGCCTTAATTTGACAGATCTGCAGACAAGTTTGAAAGCTGCAGGAAACCTGATGCCATATTTTCTTTGTCAGCACAGTGATTGGCACAATTGGTGCTGCATTCCGTACGGGACATTTAACTTTCTGATGCGCTGAGATATTTTCTTACACTTATACTCTGGCCGTTATGGAACGTTAAATATGCCCTTTGGGGATAGTTAATTTTACCATGGCTTGGGGGTCAGAGCCCATGCATTGTGGAAGGGACAGCAGTACTCCAGTGTGCAGAGTTCTGAAAATCATTAGCACAAGTCCACAAAAAGGAGGGTGACAATGCTAAAAGTGGCAGTTTTTCACAACTACGTATTTCCTTTCATTACATCAGGGGACCACTGAAGATAATGAAAAATGCAGGTCAAGAGGAGAGGCATTACCGTCCAATCGGGGGGATGGAAACCCATAACCAGTATTCCTCAATTACAGCCAGCGGCGTAGCATTAGACCCCACGGCCCCCATGGTGCGGTGTGGGGCGGGAGGCCTGAGCTCCAAGGGTCCCCCACAGCAAAAGGTGTAGGTGGTGGCTCAGGGAGTGGGGGGCGCCATGTACTTTGCAGGGGGGGCTCCGCAAGTTTTATCATGCCACTTATTAAACCCCTTTTCTGTGATGAATGTAGTTGAAAAAATTCCAAAAAGCTTGCTCCTTAAGGGTTTACTGAGTAGAATGTGATTTGGCTTGGATCTCATGTCTGGTTTCATGGAATCATGGAATTCCACAATCTAGAGTCTTGAACCACTGGAATTTGCATGTTGCTGTGTCTTGAAAGACTTTTGCGATGATCAAATTCATTGTCGCTGGATGAATGTTTCTAGATGGGGTACAGTGTGTTCCTAGGGTCTACAAGTACTCTGGGCTTGTTCCTCTATGCTTTATGACTGGTGCAGAGGACCTTGAACTTCATCCTTGGTGCTATTGGAGTCCAATGGGCACACTGAAAGCAGGTTTAATAGAGTTGCACTTCCAGAGGTTTAAGTGCAGTTTGGCTGGCTAGTTCTGAAGTCTTGGAAGCCTGGCAATGAGCTTCTTATGGAGCCTGTCCTAGTGCTGTATTCGAGATGTATTATATCAAGCACTCTCATCAGCTCCAGCCTGTGGTCATTTTGGAGTAGAAGGTGGAATCTTCAGAGATGAGAGCGAGAGCTGCATTGACTTGTGGCAGAGTTTGGAGGCAAAGTAACCTTCTGAGTCAAAAATGATTTGCAGGTTTCTTAGCATTGAAGCGAATGATGGAGGGGTATGCAGGCCTGCAGGCTAGCTAAAGGGTAATCTGTCAAGCTCTGTTTTTCACACTCTTAGAATCTCTGTTTAGCTCCATTTGTGCTGTAAAAGCCCCCATTGGTCTACAGAAATGTACAAGGTAGTATAGGTTCTAACATCTCTGTTACCCACCCAGGTGTGGATTTAGTTATTGCGAAAGCACATTTAGAAGTTCAGCTAATTCACCTCATACTGCTCAAGAAGGTTTGCCTTGGGGTTTATAGAGATGTTCATCTGAGAGGAATGATCCTATAGAACATCGCTACATGACACTGGGTGTGCAGATGTCTTGATTGACCTGATCTTACTTTGTGATTTCTTTTGACAAGAAATGATTGATTCCATAGTAGAGTTGGTCTTCATGTGCCAGCCCTTTTCCAGGCTTTTCCAGCAGTCTTGTGTGGTTGGCTGTGCCATGGCCAGCGGAGAGGTCCAGAAGAATGAGAAGTGCTGTCTTACCTTTGTCCACTGAGAGAAGGAAGTTGTCGCTGATGTTTACTAAGAAGAATCCTGCGCCCCATATGGGCCTGAATCCTGATTGATGGATGTGGACAATAAGACTTTGTTTCACATACTTTCGAATTTGACCCTTTGCCATACTTTGGAGGATTTGCTGGCTATAGGAAGGTTGGAGGTATGCAGACAGTTTACCACTATCCTTTGGTTTGAGACACTCTTCCAGGAGAAGGGTGATGATGGCATGTTTGGGAGGAACAGTGACAACCCTTGAAAGATTATAGTGAGGGGGGAGTGTTTATAACATGCCGCTGAGCAGGGGTGTGTACAGGACTTTGGCGCTTGTGTCTTCAGGCAAAATGTATGACCTTAACAGTTTCAAGATGTTGGAATTTGGGGAAAAAAGCTTGTTCAGAGGTGGCAGGGTGGGGAGATTGCAGTTGTACCAGTGTGTTAGCAAAATCATTGCAGAGTTTTTTGATTTTAAAGTAGAAGAATTCAAGTATGCGTGAACAATATTGTGAGGCACATGAGTGATTGTCAAGGTGTCTCGATCAGACAGTGCCTGGTACGTAGTGAAAAGTTCAATAATTTGCATGGGAGCTTCGCTGATGCAGTCAGCAAAGTATGACTTTTTGTCTCACTTCATGGCACTATGAAACACTCCTTTGTATTTTTCAGTGGCTTTGGCTTCCTTGGCCTCATACTAGGGCTTCTGCCATTCTAGGTTTTATAGTTTTGCTCTTTGAGCTGAGCAATGTCATCTTTGAATCACTTGTATCACTACAGAACTCTCCCCCTACCCCTGGGTTGTTTTCTATCATGCTGCTCAAAAGGAAATGGCTGCCCTTCTCCACATGGGCAGGGCTAACAACATTGCCCAGGCACCGGATTGAGGGCCCAGGTGCACAGCACACAGTTCACTCCCAGGGGCCTCAAGCACAGCTTAGTCTCTGGTGCCTGGTTCATTATTGATGAGTAACGGGTGAGGTGGAAAAGCCACTCATTCGAGCAATACGCATACCAGTGTAAGGTCTGAACCCACTGAAGATATCAGTCGCGCTAAGAGAAGCAATGAGGTCAATATAATATATGGCTGCATGGTGACCTACACCAAGGCACGGGTGCAGATTCAAGTCCAGAACAGTGCATTGTGGGAGGCATAGTGCTTTTGTCTTGCAAGTGTTTAATAACACAGACAACCGACAACTGGGTCTTGTTAGCAATTCTCCTGTCTTTCCAGTTGTGGAAGGCCGAGCCTTGGTACCTCCAGCAGAAAAGGAGCATAAATCCTGACTCTGTGGCCTAAACCCCAAGCCAAGAAGAAAACAAGCCCTCCAGATGAGGTTGGCCTCAGTTTTCCTGCAACCAGTAGACTGCATCTTCTCTACTTCTTACATATGTTCTGAAAACAAGAGAGTCTGGCCTGAAATTGCAGAAAGGCCAGTATGGGTTTCCCTCTCACCTCCCATTAGTTTCAAGAAATGATTAAGTGCAGGTCCTGGTCACCTTTCACTTTGGCCATGCTGAAAAGGACTAGGTGCCAGATTTAGCGTTTGGCGGACAGGCTACTCCATCACAAATGTGCACGTGTCAGGTATCCCGTCCTCATAGTGCAAGTCCATGATATCCTTTGGCACTCGTAACATGGTGGACGGGATACCCATCACGTTTGTGACAAGTAGCCCGGTCACCAAACTCTAAATCAGGCCCTAAGTCGGGTGGCTCTGTCTTCACTCTGGTCTCTTTCCTGCTCTTTGGCGATGGATGTGGTCCCCATCTCAGAGCGGAGCAGAGGCCTTCATTCAATTATCTGAATATTAGCTGTTTTGAAATATCTTCCATCCTAACCCCTGTTAGAATTGTGGCTCCTTTCTGTTCGTTGGCTCATTGAAGGGTTCCTGGTCTTTCTGCTTGCCGCCTAACACACGTCATCTTATGTTTGCAAGACGCAAGTCCATTGCAGATCCGGATTTAAGGCGTTGTGTTTTTCTAATTTCTCTACGTGTGGCTGGAGCAAGTAGCTGTACTGTAGTAGCTCTTCTAGCTAGCTGTTATAGTAATTATCCTGATGTTGAATTAGCATCTCATCATGTTGACCTGTATTGTGCATTCCTTACTCTAGGCCGATAGATATTTTTAGACTAATGCTTGAGATTGTAAGTACTTGTCATTATGCTAGTGTGGTTAAGTCCTACCCATTGCCCCTGGTTCCATGTTTCCCAGTCTTGGTTTATCATTTACCAGAGTGTCCAGCTCTTTATGCAGGGGACACCTACATCCTGGCTAAGGTGCTTGACATTTTGGAATCGATGTATCTTCTGCGTTAGGGATTCTTGACTTGGGAGATGTAACTTAAGGTGATTGTATGGGTGGTCACTTATCTAGGAGTCAAACCTAAATCTGTAGAGTAGACGTGTTTGAGGATTCCCAATGCAGTTCTAATGTCCTGCTATCTTAGCCTACATGGAGGGTTCACAAGTCAAGCAGTTGAAAGTTGCTCATTTATTAAATCGAAGTTCTTTTAAAGCAATTACTTTTTTAAAATATTGTTCTCCAAGGCTGGTATTGTACAGACTGGATGTTAGTAGAATTTTGGAGCATCTATCTGTATGGGTTGGGTTTCTTGGATGTATTATGTGCTGGTGTATTGATGGTTGTTTATACTTGTTTCTGTGGAGATAGAAAGAAAAAGAGGTGAGTTCTGATGTCCTAGTGTCTTGTTTTGGATAGATCTAGTGCATTGGCTATTTGAGGGAGCAGGCGCTGTGATATAGTTTGAGAGGGTGATAGTGTAGAAAATAAAGAAAGAGAAAAAAGACTTGGAAATGAAAGAGGACAACAGAAGAGAAGAGGAGTAGATTCACGACAGAAAAGTATGAGGAAGGCGAGAGAGAGTGGCAGAGGTGAGATAAAAGGTGGAGGGAAAGAGAATATGAGATGAAGGTAAAAGGGTGAGTCAAAGACAAGAGAAAAATGGGGCAGATACAAAGAGGGAGAGAGAGAGGGTGGAAGTGAAAGGCGAGCGGGATACATGGTGGGAAGAGGAAGGGAGAGAAAAGAAGGGGAGGAAAAGGAGAGAATGGGAGTGAGGAAAGAGAACATGATGAAAGAAGCGGGGAAGGGGGGGAGGAGAGAGCAAATGAGCAACCAAGACACTCAAGAGGAAAAAAATAATACAATAAGGAAGGAAGATGATAGATGGGAAGAGAAATGAAGGGGAGAGATGCGTAGGAGGCAAGAGGAAAGAAAGAAAACAGTGATAGATGGAAAGAAAGCTAAAGTAAAACAGATAGAGAAAGAGAAAAAGAGGCAGAAAGTGAGAAGGAAGGGAAACTAGGCTGAAGAATAAGGATGGTGTTCAGACAAAGTGGAGATACAGAAGGAAAGGAGAAGGCAAGGGAGAGTCATAGAGGCAGGAGAGTGGAAAGAGTAGGGGGAAGTGAGAGAGAAAAGAAAGAAGAGTAAGACAGGGCACACAGTAAGTGAGACATGGAAGGAGAAAGAGGGCTCAGAATCAAAGGAGCCAAATTTGAAAGAGGAAGAAAAGGGCAAAGGGAAGAAAGAAGATAGAAAAGGAGGAGATTCAAAATAAGGAAAATAGAGGAATGGAAGAGAGAAAAGAGACGGAGACAAAGGGAAAGATGAATTAGAACAGCAAGATAGCAAATGAGGGCAAAGACAAAGGGCCTAGAGAAAGAGCGAGGAGAAAAAGAAATGATAGAACATTTCAGTGGGTTATCCCCTAAGAAACATTCAACATCTAACCCAGGGAACATGTCTATCCATCTGAGGCTTGGTCCATTGCACCTTCATGGACAGCTCTGCCCAGGGGGGTCCCTCTTCAGCCCACCTAAACCCTTTCACTGAGATGGACTCATCTTCGGGCATGCGATCTGGGTTAACCAGTGCAGGGAGCGCCAGTCTGTGGCATGGGTTGCCCCAGACCACCAGGATAACTAGACTTACTTGGTTTCGAGTCTTTGCGGCCAGTGGCCCCTTCTCTGCGGTCTGTGCCTAAGGCTGACCATCCAGGGGCTTGAAAGAAGCACGCAGTAGTTTCTGATAATGTTAGTGACCTTTGAATGTAATTACACAAATCTTACTTTGACTGTAAGAGTGGGATTTACTATGTTCAAAGACAATTACTGAATGTATTTAACCCTCCACCTACCTTTCCCAATTGTTGTAGCTTAGAAGCATAATCGTGAACAATGTGCCCATTGCAATCAGGAGTTCAAACCAAACCAAAGCTGGTTGAGGGTAATCCATAATCCAAGACTGCTGAGTTAAATGCAACCCTAGGTTATTGGAAATGCTTCTCCAAACTGGATTTAAGATCTGCTTATTGTGAGGATGTATTTCAGAAGGGTTGAGGGATGTGGTAGCTTCTATCTTACCTGGCATTGTTTTCCAGTGAACGTGGATGCTGCTCGGACAGAAACTCCTGGCCACTCTGCCCCTCTGGGATTTCCGGGTTAGGCTTGCGCTCAAGGTCTGCTTTCAGACCAGGATGGGCTGCCATGACCAAACCATGCACCCATGGCCCCGTCCGAGATGCAACCCCTTGCAGTGGAGAGTGCGCTGAACATTTTTTAAAGGGCTGACTGTGGTTTCTAGTCTGGTTTTGGGCTTCGAGTGGCCTCAGTGGTATAGAGTGTTAGGGAGTAATCTGTTGAAATATATGAATGGCTTCGTCGCTTTTCAAAATGATACAGTGGTATTCAGATCCACAGGGAAGGGGAGGCCATATTGAATTTGTTGTTGAGTATTTTAGTGTTTTGTGAACTTAAACCTAGGAAGATGTATTCAGGGAATTTAAAGTGGAGTATTATAGACAAAAATATATACAGAAGGGATTAATCCCAGACTCAGGTTGATGAAGCTGCTTTTGAAGCTCCATTGCTTTGTGACAAGGAATAGTTAGTGGTCTGTTAACAAAAGGAACTGAATACCGGGCTATCAGTGGCGTAGCGAAACTTAAGGGAGCCCCCCTGCTAACTACCTCTAGGGGACCCCTTCCCCCGTCCCAGTCAGGGGCAGTGTACAGTGCTGAGGGGGGCCCCTGGGGCTCGAGTCCCCCCGCACCACGGGGGCCTCGGGGGCCTTTGTTACGCCACTGCGGGGTATTTCATAGTCCACCTCCACTCATCCCTCTGTAATCATGAGTTTTATCTCCAGTCCAAGTTACTTTGGAAACCCTGCCCGGCACTTCAGGGGCCCACTCATGTCTACCCGGGCCCTCAGCAACGCCTGGGCAGAGATCGCGAGGCTTGGAGCCCACAGGGATGAGGTTTGAGGGTCTTTAGACTAAAGGCTCTGGCGCGCGACTCTTTCCAATCAATGGCACCAATAAGAATGACCGAGGATGAGACTGTGCTCCAAGATGGGAGACTTGCCCCAGATGAGGGATGATGCGCTGCAAGAAGGGGGGCAGGGCTGCAACACTTGACGCCCCCACCAAGGAAACTGCACGTTTCCATCTGCCTCCTCGTTGTCCTTTGTTCCCACCCCCTTCTGAAGTGCTCCTTTCTGGTGTTTGTTGCTTTGCTAAGTGCTTACTTGCTCATGGGAGCCGCTGCACCATGATCATGTAAATTAAAGTCTTGGAAGGCTGAGACTTGGAAGGGGTGGCAGAGGAATTCCCGCCATTCCGGGGAGCGGCAACCTCTAAACTTTGATCATTGATGCTTGGGACACCCCACAGAGCTATCAAACCATGATTCCTGCATTGTGGTTAGAAAGCAGCCACAAGCGGAAGGACCCAGCCCTTCTCACAGGGTCCATGTGTCAGGGGCTGCGTCTCCTTGAAGCGTGCTGTGCTCAGCAACTCCCACAACCCGCAGGAGGGGTCCAGCTCTTATTGGCTACATTAACTTCATCTGTGGGCAATTGTTTCCAGGAGTCTCTCTGGCCAATTATGGATTTACTTGGTGGATTCTGCACAAACACGGATTAAAATCGCGACTCTCCACTCTGGCCTCTACTCTCTATTAAAAACGATCGCCTACCCCTTTCCTTTCCTCTACTCACTGATATGCTCCCCATGGCATCTGTTGGGAGAAATCTTTGCTCCTTTCACTTTTGAATTTATTTTTTGAGTCTGACATGACATGGCAGCTGCCTGCATAACCCACTGTTACCAAGCTGCTAATCTAGCTAGCAAGGATGCCATGGGCTCTGGTGCAAGCAAAAAAATGGCCCCTTTGACTGCTGGTGAGTGATAAAATACAGCAATTATCAAGGGTCAATGGGCCCCTGGGGCCTGTGGTCCCCAGTGCACTGCACCTGCTGTAGCAATGATAGCTAGGCCCCTGATCCTTTGAACATACCCAGACTAGGCTTTTGCTGTGCCCAGAGGAGTATTTCCCTCTCACCTCGAGCTATTGGCTGTTTGGTGTATTATTCCACCTTCCCTTAGGTGTGAACACTGCATTGCATGAGTGACGATTTTATATCTCAAAAGTACACTCCATCAAAACACATTAAATTATTTATCTCGTAGATTTATTTATGTATAGGAAACAAACGGTTTATGCTTTGTTTTTTCACTGCAGCAAGTTTATTTCCATATTTTAGTCACTGCCTAAAATGCAAGCTAGATCCTTGGGCTTTGCCAATGCTCGTTTTTAGTTGTAGTCTTTTATAAAGTGCTGATTTAACCCATCTTGTTTCAGAGCACTATACAAAGCTCGATGGATAGCAGGTCGAGTTGCCTATTGCCTTCCTGTTTACATGTATAGTACGTAGCATATGCACACTACTTAAAGTACTATTTATAATTTGAATATCAATATGTACATTATAATGCACTGTCACCCAGCCTGAGTTTCATTTTATGGGTGAGGTTTCCAATCATGCCTACAGGTAGCCTGTAGGGTATAGAATCTGTTTACCAGGTGCTTTAAAATTTCACGTGTACGGTCATTGTAGGCCAAAGAGCTTGTATGATGCACAACAAGCCATTATAACTCGATGCTGGGTTTTCTCCTCATTGGATATGATACTTCTATCTGCCACTAGGAGGCTTGGTGGATCCTAGAAGGAGAAGGTGGCCCGAACACATCCATTCTGCTGGACATGGTGTCTGCTCTGTGGGGGTGCTCTTCAGGTACAGGCAGATCAAGGGGCCTGCACCGTCAAATCCAGACACTGAATGGGTCTCAAACCCGGCACTGAGAATACTAATGGTTACTGCAATGTGTCTATATTAATTGTCATGTTATATTTTTAAGCTGGTGGATGTTTACAAAGATTTTATAAAATATATTGTTTATGGTGCATATAATTTGCATAAATGCCAATACTTTATAGCATTAAAAATGATGTAGTGTAGTGTAAGAGGCTCTTGTTTGTCACACTGTGCTTCCTTTTTTTATTGTGAGACATACTTTTGAAACTGTTTCTTTCAACAGGTTTACATCCACAAATTGCATGCAAAAATTATCGACCTCTTATAACCCTTAAAATCCTGCATGAAAAACTGACCTTCCGTCACTTGTTTTTTAAATCGACCTCTGCTTCATTCTACTTTCCGTCTCCCTCATGTGTATTCAAGTTACTCTAAAAATCACATGTCTATCTGCCTTAAGTCTCTTTGGAAACCATAACAATATTAATTCCAGCTAGCAATAGTGCCTCACGTAGCTCCCGTAATAATCACGTCTATGTCAACAATTATCACAAAGAAACTGGCTGGAATGCACGGAAAGAGAATGCAAAAATAACCCCAATAACCAATGGACTGACCACTAACTAGGCTCTGGGTAGCGTGCTACTGACCGTAAAGTGCTTTGATGCCTCATCACAGGGGTAGTAAGCGCTATACAAATAACATGTATTGTAAAACTGTAACCGAATATGCAGACCGAAATACCATGAGAAAACAATGTCAACCCTAATCTTGTTCCGAAATGTAAATATGCATCTTTTCATGATACCTTTGTGATTAATAAATGTTTACCATTTTCTACTCTTTTCCTTGAGGCTCTGGAACATGGCCTGGGATAATGTCTGTGATATATAAAAAAGTAAATAGAAATACAAACTATGATGAGGAGCAGACCAGCCAGGTCCACCTGCGAGGCAGGAGAGATGGGAAGAGGGCACAGGAGATGTCTGCAGGTCTTTTGGTGCCATGGGCAAAGTGCATTTCTACCCTAGCACCTTTTAATTAGCACCCATGCAGCTACACCCCTGTGTATTTGACTTGTTGAGTGGCACCTCAGCCAGGGCAGCTGTGGTGTGCCATCAGGGATTACCTGTACAGCTAAGCATTGATAAGGACTGGTGCAGCATGGTATATTTTCTGGGCTCAGTGCCATGAAGGATCCCACAGGCTTGTGATTAATTATAAAGTTGGAAGAGGAAAGCACAAAAATCCTTCTCTAGATTTCTGCCAGGTTTAAGTGGTTTTATGCTGTCCATCTCCTCTTGATCTGCATCTGGGAAAGGTGGGTAGATGGGAGGAGGATAAGACATGGCGCTGTCATTTCAGATGAAAGGAGTGGAAAGGACTCCTTGCGTTGCGGCAGCCGCGGATCCAGGTGCATTCTTCACACACAAACAGCAACTGGTCCCTCTGTGAAGAGAGTTTCTGTAGGTGTTTTCTTGCTGGGCCTATACTTTAGAAGCCTGCAGCCTGTATAGTGTGATATTAGCCTGTGTGGCCTATGTAGATATTACTCTGCGAGGCTTGTGATTACCCTGTGAGATGTGTGCTGATATATTAGCGTGCATAAGACAAAAACTGTAGGTCAAGACAGTAGCTAAAAAACCCAAGAAGAACTACAAACCGAGTGTAAGAATGCAAATTGGTGTAGTTTTATAGGTGTGGAAGTAATCCACATTTGGGTAATGCTTAATTTGGTCCTGCCATTGACCGTCTCTTTTACAAACGTAAATACAAAGGTTGAGATACTAGAGTACGTAAATCTGCGTCAATTAGGATACACAAATCCGTTTCTTCAGAGTGAACTTTGCTTCTAGAGTCTAGTAGTAGTGATGAATATGTGACCTTATGTGTGTTGTTATCCGTGGATGGGATGAAAGCGAGTAGGGGAGTGTGGAAGGTAACAAAAAGCTTCGATCCAACAAGTGTGTGTTCAACAAGGGTGCTTTCGACAGACCATATGGTGTTATTAATATGTCCGGTGCTCCTGTTAAGATGAAGGCAAATTCAGGTTCTCCATTAACTTTAATAGGGACCAATGAGTGGGAAAAGTTTGAGGGAATCGTTTTGAGGGAGACCCGTGTAAACACAGAGGCTTACGGGGCAAGCCTATTAATGTAGTAGGTTTAGTGGGTTCGTTTGATGCTACACTAACGCTCAAAAGTTACGCTACCAAAAATGCTAGATGTGAGTCTTGTTTGCTTGGATGGATCGGGTAGAAAAGTTTGGAAATCATTCTGGAGCCCAACAACCCAGAACAAGTTTTGTTGCAGAAAGAATGCTTATGTATGTGCTTTGGGGGATGTGTATTGGTTAAGGAATTTCAGGACATGGTCTCTCGTAGACTAGGAAAACTCAAGGAGTATTCCCATTGTGTACAGTTAAGGTGTGATGCCTGCTCCATTGTTAATACAGTGACAAGCGTTCTATGAGCTTTCAGGTCAGAGTTGAGGAGTGAATTAGAAATTATGTGCAAATAGGAGATAATTAAAGCAATTGAGAGCTCTGATTTCTTATCCCTAGTTGTGTTGAGCCATATGCTAATGGAGCTATAGAGATGTATGTAGATCTGTGAGATCTAAATTTTCCAGTAACTTATGAAAAGTTTTTTTAAGGACTTAGGTGGAGTTGTGCTTTTTCAAGATAATCTGTTAGTTTACTGTCAGAATAAGGATACAAATGATAGGAAGTTGGTTTGAGTATTGAGCATCTTAAAGGACAAACATGTTACCTTGAAGGCGCAAGTGTGAAAATCAGGTGCCTCAAAAGTGGATTGTCTTGGTTTTTAGTTGCCAGCATGATGTGGGGAACCTCAAAAGAGTTTAGTTAGAGCTTTTTATAATTTCCCTACACCAGGTGCGTAGGACCAGTTGAAGTTGTTCTTAGGTGTGATTGATTCCTAGCTGTGCAGAAAAGACCTATTACATCTGTAAACCTCTTAAGGAGAACAAAAGCTTTGTGTGGAACAAGGATTGCAAGGAGGAGTTTCAACAGGTCAAGCAAGAATTTGCTCATGCCATTCCTCTTTAACCATTTGATTTGCAAGATCCTTGTGTGGTATTGAAAAATAAAAGCTTCTACAGTTTAGGATGAGCTGAAGGCCTTGATTCTGGCAGTTTAGAGGTGGTTGAAGCCATTTACTCCATCACCGAGCTGGAGACATTGACTTGGTGGTGGGACATGAACCACTTTTGGAATTTTTTGGTGTTATTTGTGAGGTTCAGAATTTACAATTAGGGTTAAATTGTTCACTTACAGAAGGGCCAGGTTGTTGTGTTTTCCTTAGTGTGGTCTTGTGGAGGTCCCATACTGAAGCCGTGGAGGAAGGTAGAGATCAATAGAGTGATGGAGTATGATCGTGAGGGTGGCCTGTGTGTATGAATTTAGAAGATGATTTAAGATTATTTACTGGCCCATTACCAGGAATGAGCCCCAGTGGAAGGGTATTTGAGATATACAGAAGTACTAGAGTTGTCAGAGAAATTACGTAGCAAAGTTGTTAGGCTCATGTTTCCATGAGGGATGTGAAAAGAAAGGTGAGGGAGAATTTTTGGTGGTAGGTTTAGAAAGAAATGTTGAGCATTTTATGAGAGATTGAATGCCCTACACAGTTAGTGACAAGTCCCTAGTCACTGTTCCATGGCTAGTGGATTCGGCACCCATTCCAGAAAAGCATGGAAGAAACTTGGGTTAGATATCATCTGTCTCATTAATGTGAGAAAAGGTGTACCTAGGTTTGGTGTGGTAGTCATGGATTCGTTTTCTCACTGTCTGGGCTAGATGTGGAGTTTTTGAACTTCCTCATGTGATTACATTTTTTAATAACTTGATTTCCAGGGAGGGTGTTCCAGAAGAGGTGGTGACAGATAGTGGGACACATTTGTCCTCAAGGGAGTGTGAGGTTTATTTGTAATCTCTATTTTGATAAACATAGGAAAACCTTTTTTGTATCATCCTGTGAGCAATGGCCTTGTTGAGAGGTTTGCTAGATTAATCAATGAGAGTTTACAGATGCCATTGACTAATCATCTGGACTGTGAAGTGCAGTTGAGGTTATTATGGGCTGTGTGTCCACCCCCCATGCAGAAACTGGGATGTCACCCTTTGTTTTAATGAGAGGACGTCTTCCCAAATCCAAACAAATTAGGCCTTGGGTGGGTACGTCAAAGTTCCCGGTAAAAAGGATTAATGGTGCGTCCAAGAGAAGGCGGTGTACAAAGATGAACTATTTCGAATTGGGTGGAAAAGTCTTTGGGGAATGAAGACTTGTAATGAGTGAAGATGAAGTTGAGTGGAAAGACTTCAAATGTTGGGGTAAAAAATTGCACATTTAGAGCTACAACAGAGCGGTGAGAACATGAGGAAAATTGTGATTCCAGGCTGTATTTTTCCATCATATTCTCTGTGTGTTTCACGCACATAGGCAAAGTATAAATGATGCTGTGAGGTGTAAAGGCTTGCCCTCATAGTACTTGCATGAATGGTGGCTCAGTAGTAGCCCTAGACACAGTTATTATGCGTGTAGTAACAATGCAAAGACTAGTGGTTGCAGTGGCTTGCTAATGCCTCTTATTTGCGGATAATGATGCTGTTTGGAGATCGCAGACAAGGCCACTTTCTTTGTGCTGTTTAACATTGCATGCATTTTTTATGCCACCTGCAGGCTGTCTTGGGATTTTGAAAGGACTCCTTAAGCAAAGGCACCGTGCACAAGAGTCTCAGTCTCTTTTGTCAAAATCGTGCACCTTTTACAAAAAATCAACCAGGGGTTGAGAGCAGCTTGTCACCACCCAATACTTGTCATTTTTTAGAGGCTGAACATTAACTCCTCCCCAAAAACCCTTAATTTACTCCCAATGCAGAGATCATGCAAATGAATTAAGGAGCTGATTCCTGCCTTGGGTCATGTTATACCTGTCTCTTTAAGGCTGAATTGTGGTAGCTTTCTGAAGTACTGTCAATGAATTTTAACTTGAAATTCGTTTTATTTCAGTGAAAAACATAGAAGCTCCCTTTATCATTGCCCCGACCCTTCAGTCTTGCAAGGGCCATTTGACATTGAAATTACTCCCAGTTTTAACTTTCTATTGATATAGTTGGTAATATTGCTGGTTGTCCAAGCAAAATACTGATAATTTCATTTTACTGGGGGGTGAGACGGTAAAATGAAGGGTAGGTCATGAAAAGATGGAGGGTCGCCTCGGCGATATAGACGATTAACCGCTTAAGTGCGTGGGTCACGCCCAGTGGCTGACACCAGGGAGGGGGTTAATAAATCCTTTTTTTTTTTTTTTTTTATCCCTGGGAGACACGGAAGCTCTTCCGTGTCTCCCCCTGGTTTGTGACTTTACAATGTCGATTTCCCCATCGGAGCAGGAAGCAGCCTTGGTGCTGCTTCCTGCTCCGATGGGGAAAACGGCCACAAACGGCCTTCCCCACGTTCGGGAAGGCCTCGTAAGAAAGGGGAGACTCTCCCCTTTCTTACGAGGCCTTCTGAAAGTGTTTCCTGGTCCCCGATCACAGCACAGCTGCGATCGGGGGCCGGGAAACACCACTAGACACCAGGGATTTCACTTGGGGGGGTCGGCCCGCTCGGAAAACGCCCCCCCCCCCCCCCGGGGGCATATATTTTTTTTTTTTAAAAGGTATGTGCCCCCGGGGGGCTATTTTTTTTTTTCAAAAAATAAATAAACGGACAGGGGGTCGCCCGTGGGCAGGGCGACCCCCTGTGGGGGCAATATTTTTTTTAGTTGTTGTAGGGTTTCCCTGGGGGCCATTTTGGCCCCCAAGGAAACTATACAACAACTAAAAAAAAAAAAATATATATATATATATATATATATATATATGTATAGATATATCTATGTAGATATATCTATGTACATGGATATATCTATAGATAGATCTATAGATATATATAGATATATGTATATATATATATATAGATATATCTATGTAGATAGATATATAGATATATAGAGGTAGATCTATATATATATATATATATCACTTTTGTCAATATGTGTGTGGTTTCCCTGGGGGCTGCGATCGGCCCCCAGGAAAACAGACCCACATATAAAAGTGATATATATATATATATATATACATATATATATATATATATATATATATATATATATATATATATATATATATATATATTTGTATATAGATTTGCCACCAGTTGTCTTGCAGTTGCAGCTTGCGTCTTCAAAGCAATGCACATACTTCAACGGACGCTTTTCAACTGTAGCTTTTAGGCAGCAATAAAAAAGTCAAGTAAGTATTGTGATTATGTTTCTGCTACAAAAGGGTCAGACTTGTCTAGTGGCAGTTTTATTGCCATAAAGAAGCGCAGAAGGTTTATATGCCTACTGAAAAGAGCAAATCTGTATTTTATGTAAATAGCTTTGTACATTAGTAAAGTCAGCCATTACCTGCGCTATAATACAAATGAAATGTATGTGCGGGGTGGAGGGCGGCTATGGAGAGATGAAGGGCACTTTTGCTGGGTGGTAATGAGGGAATCCGAGGAGGAGGGAGTCTGAGCACCAATAATGATTGTTGGACTGGGCGCAGGAGGTGCTAAAGACTGTGACGAATGGTATGTGACAAGGGGTTTGTTGAGTGTCTTGAAAGAACGTGCTGATTGAGGGAAGAAGCGCAGGTAAGGTGGCCTCTACTGTTGCACGTATCTCACACACACCATCGATTTTGTGACTGTCTACGTAGGCTAGTGTTTTAGAGCAACAGTTTAGCCAATAGCAGAGATGGCATCTTGATGGATGACTGCTGCCGTCACTCGGGTTATAGAGGACAGCTCTGACATAGGATCAGAGACTGAGACATCAGATACTGAGACAGCATCTGAGGGATAGGACAATGCGCAGACTCTGGGAGTGATTTTTCAGTCGGAGGAGTCCCATTCAATAACTCCTCTTCCAGTACATTATGAGGGAGGTGATGAGGACAGTCCTGCTGTCCCTTCGCAAGCAGTCTGTGCAACTGAGTAATAGTGGGTTAGCCCAACCCAGAGAGCAGGTGAATGCGGCGGCAAGCAGAGAGAGAGTGCTCTCTTGGGAGCTGCCCAATTTAGTTCAGCCCCAAATTCCACCGCCCAAATCGTATTGTGGAGACATCAAAATTATCTATCGCAAAACAAACTGGTTTTGTAAGGCAGGCACCTGTGTTTTTGGTCCTGGGTTCGGCGGCCATATAGAGAAACACACTAAACCCAAACATTTCTGGAAACTAGACATTCGGGGGAGTCCACAGAGGTGTGACTTGTGTGGATTCCCCAAAGTTTTCTTACCCAGAATACCCTGCAAAGCTGAAATGTTGAATAAAAACTCTATTTTTCTCGCATTTCTGTCACACAAACTACAGGAATATGCTGGGATCCACAATATTCCTACCACCCAGTGATTCCTCACCTGTCCCGATAAAAACACTACCCCACCTGAGTGCCTACACCTAGTGCCTGCGTCAGGAATGGACCACCCCAGGGTCAACAGCTGCCTCATGTAAGGACCAACATTGACCGTTGTGTGATCTATTCTTGTCGTGGGCGCCAGGCCTACCAACACAAGTGAGGTACCATTTTTATCGGGAGACTTGGGGGAATGCTGGGTGGAAGGAAATTTGTGGCTCCTCTCAGATTCCAGAACTTTCTGTCACCGAAATGAGAGGAAAAAGTGTTTTTTTGGCCAAATTTGTTATGTTTGCAAAGGATTCTGGGTAACAGAACCTGGTCAGAGCCCCACAAGTCACCCAATCTTGGATTCCCCTGGGTTTCTAGTTTTAAAAAATGCGCTGGTTTGCTAGGTTTCCCCAGGTGCCGGCTGAGCTAGAGGCCAAAATCCACAGGTAGGCACTGTTTTCTATGAAAAAATGGGATGTGTCCGCATTATGTTTTGGGGCATTTCCTGTCGCGGGCGCTAGGCCTACCCACACAAGTGAGGTATCATTTTTATCGGGAGACTTGGGGGAACGCTGCGTGGAAGGACATTTGTGTCTCCTCTCAGATTCCAGATCTTTCTGTCACCGAAATGTGAGGAAAACGTGTTATTTTAGCCACATTTTGAGGTTTGCAAAGGATTCTGGGTAACAGAACCTGGTCAGAACCCCACAAGTCACCCCATTTTGGATTCCCCTAGGTCTCTAGTTTTTAAAAATGCACAGGGTTGATAGGTTTTCCTAGGTGCCGGCTGAGCTAGAGACCAAAATCTACAGGTAGGCACTTTGCAAAAAACAGCTCTGTTTTCTGTCAAAAAATGGGATGTGTCAACGTTGTGTTTTGGGGCATTTCCTGTTGCGGGCAAGTGAGGTATCATTTTTATCGGGAAACTTGGGGGAACATGGGGGAACATAGAATAGCAAAACAAGTCTTATTGCCCCTTATCTTTCTCTACATTTTTTCCTTCCAAATATAAGAGAGTGTGTAAAAGACGTCTATTTGAAAAATGCCCCGCAATTCACATGCTAGTATGGGCACCCCGGAATTCAGAGATGTGCAAATAACCACTGCTCCTTAAAACCTTATCTTGAGCCCATTTTGGAAATGCAAAGGTTTTCTTGATACCTATTTTTCACTCTTCATATTTCAGCAAATGAATTGCTGTATACCCAGTATAGAATGAAAACCAACTGCAGGGTGCAGCTCATTTATTGGCTCTGGGTACCTAGGGTTCTTGATGAACCTACAAGCCCTTTATATTCCCGCAACCAGAAGAGTCCAGCAGACATAACGGTATATTGCTTTCAAAAATCTGACATCGCAGGAAAAAGTTACAGAGTAAAACATAAGGAAAAAGGGCTGTTGTTCTCAGCTCAATTTCAATATTTTTTTATTTCAGCTGTTATTTTCTGTAGGAAAACCTTGTAGGATCTACACAAATGACCGCTTGCTGAATTCAGAATTTTGTCTAGTTTTCAGATATGTTTAGCTGTCCAGGATCCAGCATTGGTTTCACACCCATTCCTGTCACTAACTGGAAGGAGGCTGAAAGCACCAAAATAGTAAAAATGGGGTATGTCCCAGTAAAATGCCAAATTTGTGTTGAAAAATGTGGTTTTCTCATTCAAGTCTGCCCGTTCCTGAAAGGTGGGAAGATGGTGATTTTAGCACCAGAAACCCTTTGTTGATTCCATTTTCAGGGAAAAAACCACAAGCCTTCTTTGGCAGCCCTTTTTTCCCATTTTTTTGGAAAAAACGAAATTTTCACTGTATTTTGGCTAATTTCTTGGTCTCCTCCAGGGGAAACCGCAAACTCTGGGTATCATTAGAATCCCTAGGATGTTGGAAAAAAGGATGCAAATTTGGCGTGGATAGCTTATGTGGACAAAAAGTTATGAAGGCCTAAGCGCAAACTTCCTCAAATAGCCAAAAAAGGGCTCAGAACAAGGGGGGGGGAACGGCCCAGCAGCTAAGGGGTTAATAGGATTGTCGCTTCAATCATAAAATAAGGTGCCCTTTTAAGTCTGGCATTAGCCAAGACTTTCTGATTTTACTAAAATGTTAAGTATAAAATACTTACTTATAGGGGCTTCCGGCCAAGCAGTCTTTATTCATTATTCTGATATTGTCTCATTCACATTTTGATTCTGCTCACTTCAGCATGGGACAGTCAATTCCAGCCGCTTTATAACTCCACTGAGTGATGGCTTTCTGGCTCTTCGAAAGGATCAGGCTCACATGCAAAGTTGGCCCCTTCAGTTCAAGACCTAAAACATGTTTATGTGTTTATCCAGTTTCTTGTCTAGCTTTGCGAGGGCACTGCAGCTTGTCCAGCAATCACGTTTTGCAAAAGCCGTGAAAAAAACAAAACAAGCATTTCCAATCCCAAAAGGTTGGCAATTATTGAAGGTTTTATTGAATGAGATAGAAATAAATAATATCAGTCATTAGGGGCACGAGCATTAGCTGTGGGTGGCCAGGGATGGCAGCTACTAGGTCTTCCATGGCAATGCCCTTGCTGACCCAAGTCACGGAGGTCGTGGATGCAGAAAGTGACGGGGCTTGTATATCCCTCCCTCCCTGCCCTCCAGCAAGAGGTAAGAGAGCGTTGGATGCATGAGTTTGGGACAAGTGGTCAATCCGTTGACTCTACTGTGGCAAAGGGTGCATAACGCTGCTTCTGCTACCCCTGGTATTTTTGTGAATTAGTGTCAATTTCTAGGGCGAGACAGCACAGGTTAACAAGTGGTTATTGAAACATGTTTATTTTCGTTTCACAGCAGATAAAGTGTGGTATATGCTAAAACAAATGTGAAAAAGCAAATGCGTTGTGCACATCCTACATCATAGGTTTACAATAAAGGATATCAGCGTATAGGAGGTGCATGTTTCAGAGCCCCCTCCAATGCCCTATTATGCCTTTTGATGCATTGATATGGATGGGCCGGGGTGGCATCCAGGTTATATCTTCCCTGATTCTTCAACTGGATTGACTGTTGTTGGGATGTGGTTGGCCACCAGCTTCAAGAAGTTGAGGTCAGTAGAGAAGTAAGATGTGCTAGGCTTAATTTGTGCCAGGGGCTGCAGGTGGTGGGCACCAGCAACAGGTGGTGGGCACTAGCATTCATTTTTGAGACTAGGATTTATTTTTCATCAGCAGAGTTTGACCCAGAACTTGAAAGAGGACGTTAGAAAAGGCAGACAGGAGGATGAATGAAACATATGGAAACCGTGACGATGGAGAAAGCAGGGATGAAAAATAACTCGCAAGAGTGTAATAAAGAGGCAGAAGGTATATGATGATGGATGAAGTGTAGCGCGGTGGAAGAAATAGACTTGGAGATATAATAAAGCCTATGCAACCATGATGTTCTGCAACCCCGGCAAGTGGCTCCTGAGAAATACTTTGTGGTCACGCATATATTTATTTATTTATCTTTACAAATGGCGTTTGGGGAAGAGGTAGGAGATTTTAGCCCAGGCTTCATGAAAGCTTCAGACATTTTTGGTTCCATTCTTCTTCTGCCTGGAGTGGGATCTACCGCCTTGTAGACATTTAGGGATTCCGTCTACGGATTGGGTAGAGTCAACAAACAGTGGACCGGGGCTGAGGTCAGGGCCACCCTCACTTGGGGTATATCAACAGCCTGTCTGCTTCACTGAATGTTGCTCTGGCCTGTAAGGGCTGGATGGGTGGAGCTGCAACCTCACCTGGGATGAACTTTCCGGCCTAGTCCTGCTGGTCTTCTGGGAGAAGGATGTCACATTTGTTCCTTCTGGTATGCTGGCTAATGTACGTCCAGGTATAAAGACAAACACATGCTCTCTTTATCTTTTTTTCCCTGTGATGGCACCTATGTCTCACCTTTGAAAACTTAACTGCAACTCATCCTCGTGAAACGTTACTGTTTTGTGTCCTTTTTTTCCTTTCATTAACTTGAGCACTGAATCATATCCCTCACTAGTGGAAATACATTCTCACTTCTCTGAGGCCACAATATGGTGATCTAGGCATAGATGATGAATTGTTCTGTTTCTAATCACACAAGAGCTCCCAGGTACCCTGTCCTGGGGCCTTTCCGGAGACAAGAGGACATTTCCAAAGGTGAGAGGGGTTGAAGCTCCGCATGAAAGCCCTTGTTGAAGGAATGTACAATTGGACATAATGATGATAAATTCAAACAGCAGAGGTTATGGTGCACAAGGATCAGGTGATAGCCTTGCTCAGGTCACAGTAAGACACCATCCCTTGCACCTGGGCCCCTGACTAAGGCAGATGCCCCCGCCCCACTCTGTAAATAGTAGGAGCGTCATACAGTTGGTACACTCTTCATGTCAGTCTGACAAAAGACATGTAGATGGCTCTAACAAGCCACTGTAGGATGGGTAAGAAAGCCTGCCTACTAGGCGACCGTGTATTCGAGGCGATCAGTGGCCGAGAAATCGTGTAAAGGGGCCCATTCCATGCCTCCTCTGAGTGATTACCTCTTACATCCTGTTGTCACTGTGGGTTCCTGAGAGATATTGGAAAAAGTGATCTCTTTAGATGGTTTCGATGATTTAAAGTTGACTGTCTGTACCAATGTTTTCCACAGGTCTGCTCCCGCCACCGCCCCAGCATCCGGAGGTCCTGATGCTCCCGCAGGGCCACCGCATGGAGCTCCTCCGAACCTGACCAGTAACAGGCGACTGCAGCAGACACAGGCCCAAGTAGGAGAGGTGAGGGTCACCACGGAGGCCCGGTGTCTTGTGTCCTTGAGTGAACTGCACGGCCAGTTCACCTTCAGAAGTTATTCAGGCTCCCTCTTCTTCCAGCTCGGTCAACCAGTCACTTCTCTGCCACTATTTCCATTGCCTATATCTCCAGTCTCTTTTGACCTTGCTTTTTTTTTTTTTTTACATTTTCTCTTATTATTTCTCCATTGCTTCCACTCTCCCTCTTCTCTGTCTCTTATAATCCTCCTTCCTTCTTCTGCTGTCTAGCTCTAGAGCATTTCCTTCTCTTTGCTATCACCTGCTCACCTTGTTTTCCCCACACTGCCTTTCATCAGCTAAAGTGTAGCCAGTTTATTCACCATTCAGCCTCAGATGTTTACAAATAATGTAAAGCCCAACAAGACGTCCGGCACCGAAATATGGTTGGGATAGGTGTGGTATTTCCAAAGTGTTTGCATTCCCCTCCCGGACTGTTAGCGCTGGCAACAAACACAGGCAGAGAGAAGCTGGCCATCGCCCTTGAAAAGCCTTGTTATTAAAATCTAAGATGGCCGACTGGGAGCCGAGGCTACATGATACGTGTGTTTCACAGTGTGGGAGCCCTGCTAGAGAATGCCCAGGTCCCCTGTGGACTAGACTAAGGGCATCATTACAACTCTGGCAGTCTTGACACCACCAGGGTCTCGGTGGCAGTCGGGCAGCCACAATACGACTGTGGCAATCGTGCCACGGTCTGACCACCAGCACCGCCAGATCACAACTTTTCATTGGTCTGGCAGTGGTGGCGGTCCTAATCCACTGCCCTGGGGTGAACGAGTCCCTTTTCCGCTGGCAATTACATGGCAGTAGCCCCGCCTTGTAAAGGCTGGCAGAGATGGGGTGCAGGGTGCCCCGGGGGTCTCTACACTGCCCATGCACTTGGCCTGGGCAGTGCAAGGGCCCCCCTAGCCAGCACCATTGCGATTTTTACTGTGTGCTTTGCTTCACGTAAATTTGCTGGAATAGAAAAGAGAAGATGTCGACGTAATGTAAAGACTGAAGTGGCTTGGCAGTGGCAAGTAGTTTTGGGGTGCTTCACAAGTGATCCCTGGAAGGCGAAATCGAGGGGGCTGTCAAGAGTTGCACTATAAGATAGCACTATGGACATAGTGGCAGAAATACAGCAGAGAATTATTGCACTGTTGATGATGTGCAATCAAGAGAGATCAGTCTGCTGGCACCAGGGCTGGCTTTAGCATGGGTGGCGCCTGGTGTTACAAAAATATTTTTGGGTGGCATGCTCACCCCACAGACCTTTTCCTCTGACATCCTCACTACCACCTAGAAAAAGTGCCCCTCATTTCTCTCACATACATTTCATTTGTTTTAAAGCACTGGTAAGAGCTGACTTTATTAGTCCACTCCGCGAGCCACAGAAAATGCAGATCACCCCAGGTCAGTGCCCTCACTCCAGGTCAGCACCCACGGCAGCAGCCCCGGTCACACCACCCTAAAGCCGCCCCTGGCTGGCACTATGGGCACCAACAGCATCTCACCAATCATCCATTATCACCAGTTATGTTGACTCAATTCCAGTCTCAGGATGGAAGCCCGCCAAGAAGGTGTCAAGGCAGTTTTTGTTTTTAAAGAAGTCTCCATGAACCAGACCATGTCTAATAAGTCAGATCATTAATTTCATGACATCTTTGCCCATAAATTGCACATTAATAACAAGCACTGGCAAAGCCAATAGCTTTCGAGTTTTGTTTTTTCTTTTGCATGCTCTCTTACTAACAGGATAATAAATATTAGGATAAGGTTTATTTTAAATTTGATAAACCATTAATAATTGTTTATGTTGTGATGTATGTTGAATTAATATCCCAGGGGTCTAAAATTGTAATTGGTACCTTATTTAATATGGCATTGTATTAGAGTATAGTAATGTGTAGTTTATAAAGTGCCACTGCACCCGCTGCACCATTCAAATCATGACTCTTTAACTGCAAGGTAACTGCAATTGTGACTGCCTGTTTAGAAGTAAAATAGAACAATATTTGGTGTCTAGAGGAGTTCTGGGAAATGTTGGGCTTGGTGCCACTGCACCTGCTGTACTATTCAAATCATGACCCTGGTGCCTGCAAGATAACGGCACATGTGACTGTCTGCTTAGCAGTAAAATATTGCAATAGTTGGTGCTTAGAGGAGTTATGACAACTTTTGGCACTGGTGCCACTGCACCTGCTGCACCATTCAAATCATGACTCTATTGCCTGCATGGTATCTGCACTTGTGAATGCCTGTTTAGTAGTAATATAAAGCAATATTTGGTGTTTAGAGAAGTCCCTAGAGCCTTTGGCCCTGGTGTCACTGCACCTGCTGCAACACTAAAATCATGACCCTAGTGCCTGCAAGTTAGCTGCGCTTGTGACTGCCTTTTAAGTAGTAATATTTAGCAATAATCAGTGTTTAGAGGGGTTCTGACACCTTGTGGCACCGGTGCCACTGCACCTGCTGCAACATGAAAACCATGACCCTAGTGCCTGCAAGAGAACTTCACTTGTTTAGTAGTAAAATAGTGCAATATTTGGTGCTTAGAGGAGTTATGACAACTTTTGGCTCTGGTACCTCTGTACCTGCTGCACCATTCAAACCATGACTCTATTGCCTGCCTGGCAACTGCACTAGTGACTGCCTGTTTAGTAGTAATATATAGCTGCACCATTCAAATCATGACTCTATTGCCTGCCTGGCAACTGCACTAGTGACTGCCTGTTTAGTAGTAATATATAGCAATATTTGGTGTTTAGAAAGGTTTCTAGAGCTTTAAATCCTGGTGTCACTGCACCTGCTGCACCACTAAAATCATGCACCTAATGCCTGCAAGGTAACTACACCTGTGACTGCCTGTTTAATAGTATAATTCAGCAATAATCGGTGTTTAGAGGGGTTCTGACACCTTGTGGCCCCGGTGCCACTGCACCTGCTGCACAATTTAAATCCTGTCTTTAGTGCTGGCAAGACAACTGCACTTGTGACTGCCTGTTTAGTAGCACAATATTGCAATATTTGGTGTTTAAAGGAGTTATGACAACTTTTGACCAAGGTGCCACTGCACCTGCTGCACCATTCAAACCATGACCCTTGTACCTGCAAGATAACTCATGACTGCCTGTTTAGCAGTAAAATATTGCAATATTTGGTGTTTAGAGGAGTTATTACAACTTTTGACCCTGCAGCCACTGCATCTGCTGCACCATTTAAATCATGAACCTAGTACCTGCAATATAAGTGCACTTGTAACTGCCGGTGTAATTGTAAAATAAACCTCTTCTGTGTGCAGAGGAACAGAGGATGCAAAGGCCCAGAGAAGCCCAGTGATTGCCCTTTATTGGGAGAGAAGAAGTGAAACCTCAGGAGTGATATTTTCATTATCCAAACAACACACACACCACAAACATACAAGCTCAGTTTTTAAAATTGAAAAGAGGTGGGTGTTCTAGGAGCCTGAGCATTGAGCTAGTCACTAAAAAGACATAGCGCCTGATTTAGATCTTGGCGGATCTTGGCATATTACGATCTCCATAGGATATAATGGTATTGTAATACGGCGGGTGGGATATCTGCCACGTTTGTGATGGAGTATTCCCCTCCGCCAAGATCTAAGTCAGACCCATACTCTGCTGTAGGGTCCTCTGTAGACCTCTGTGCTCATTGTTAGTATATTGGTTTTGGGTTCACTGGGCAGATGCTTCTCTGATCTGGGGCAGGCATTTAATTCTCCAGTAGGTCTTCAGAGCAGGTGTGTTAGCAAACCTCAGGCCCAATATACAAAGTCAGGGAGAGGCTTTTGGAAGGCAGAGCAGTCAACCACTTCTTTTTCCTCAAACTATACAGATCCTGGTTGGTTCTACTGTTCTAGACTTAGTCTTATCCTGGGGAGGCTCGTAAACACAGGAGCCTGAACTGGGTGACAATTGTCTAAATACAGGCCCGTAGAGATTTTTCTAAACTAATTCCAAACTAATTGGTGGGGCTGAAATACTGACAGAGGAATGTCAGTATATATCATACATTGTGGATAATGGCAGAGAAACAAGTTCCCTTCCTGGTGGAGGCCACCTGTGCAATTCAGATGGAGCCAATAGGAACAAACATGTATTTTCCAAAGTCTTCCTCCGAGTACAGACAGGTGGCATCAAGTTATTTGGGATTTGCAAATAGCCCACACAACACAGATGCTCCTTTGCCGAGATTCCTGTAGATAGGCAGATTCCCTGATTCTCCTAAAATCCACATGAAGTGCTGCGCCCAGCCAGGTGACCAGTGCATGTGCCTTGTTGCTTGGCAGGCTTTGGGGTTTGTGTGTTAGAAACAAAAGTCCACAAAGAGAAAATCTATTCAGGGTGGTAAAAGATGCTCTCTAGGGGTGCAGGTTCTGGCAAGCCCAGAGCAGGATTACATTTAATGGGAGACCCCATAAGGACTGTGGGCATTAAAGACTGATCCGATTTTGCCACAAGAGTGAGCAGGCAAAATACATAAGTCCTGTCTGTCAGTTTTTAACTGCCATCAAGCATCAGCTACCCCATGGCCAGGTGAGAGGAGACAGGAAGAACCCTTGATTAGAGGTGATGATACAGTTTACATGTGGCCACAGGCCAGTACAGTCTAGATGTCTGTTAGCAGAAGCCATCACAGAAAGCATGTGGAGCAGCCTCCATTGGGCTGAAGATTCGAGTCAAATGGTCAGGAAAGATGCAGGTCAGACACAGCACACAAAATATAGGCACGATGGGCGGGTCACAGTGCAATGAGACATTCTACAGAACAACAAACCCTGTCTGCCTCTGATTTCCTTCTTACTCTTTTGTCCCTTTTTAATCCTCTGAGCAGTGCGCATTATTGGTGTCCTTTTCTTCTTTTCAGTATTCATCCATCTTTCTTCAGGGCTCACCGTCTACCTTCTCCCGTCGCCCTCGCTCACTTCCATCCATTTCTCTTTTGATTCTCTCATCCTCTGCTTCCTCCACAGGTGGTGGACATTTTGAGGGTAAATGTGGACAAGGTGCTAGAGAGGGACCAGAAGCTGTCGGAGTTGGATGACCGGGCCGACGCACTGCAGGCGGGGGCTTCCCAATTCGAAAGCAGCGCTGGCAAACTCAAAAGGAAATACTGGTGGAAGAACTGCAAGGTGAGGACCTAGGCTGTGCCCTGGAGGCTTCATCTGCTTTGTGCCATCCTGAACCCTATGCCCCACATTCCGATTACAACCACTTCTGCCAGGGGTGTCACTTCTTCTTGTACACACCTCTGCTGCTTCCATCTCTGGCAGGGATGTCTTGTCTGACAGCCCAGGCTGTCCACAGCTAAGACACCTCCCATCCCTGTCAGACATCTACACTTCTGCCACTTCCCATCTCTGGTAGGTGTGTCCTGCCCAGCATCTCCTCACATGCCCACCTTGGCCACTTTCAGCATTTGGTAGGCAAAGCCTGCTCAGTTACGTGCAGCGACACCTTAGTCGGTTCCACTCGCTGGTAGGTAATCCTTCCCAGATAGCTCCTCCTGGTCACTCAGTGGCTGCTTCTAGTCACCTGAACGTCTCTTATCTGACAGCCCCTCCGAGGTATATTGTTCTGCATCCAGGTGGATGTACCTCACAGGCACAGCCCCACAGGTTTACCACACCTTGGCCTTCCTGCAGAGAAATTAGTAACCAACAAGCAACAGGATCTCTCCTGCCTCCCCTTCTGGCTTCCTCAGTGCTGCAGCGTTCAAACCTGATATCAGACTACAACTATTGCTGCAAGAGTTAACGCACAAACACTGTGTCCTGCATGTTGGTTAAAGTTCTGGTGGATGTGGAGGTGACAGAATACCGTAGGCCACGTCCCACACATGACGTCGAGGCTTAAGCCGCGCATAGGGTTAAACAGATGAAAGAAAATCAAGTGCTGAGAATTACTTTGTCGCTATGGGCTATGGGATTGTAACCGGCCCTGCCTCCGGCAGCTCATTCTGAATCAATAGCACTTTCTACACACCCTAGATAAAATACAATTAATTAACTATTTCATTTGCTGTCAATTTTGTGTTAGTGTTGTGCCACTATTTTGTCTTCAAAAGCCTCTATTAAGAACATTTGTGTGATGATGTGTACCCTTCCTGTGGCTCCACATGTCTGCAGGTAGCCATTATCCCTCTGCTGTGGCCGAGCTGGAGAGGGGGCTAGAACTGTGACCTGGGAAGGGTCCTGCACTAACTGAGCGGGAGATAAATGCTGGCAGACAAAGTGATTTCCAAAGACCTGCAACTAAAAGACAACATAAAACCTGGAGATATATTTTACTTGACTAGCTGCAAGGACTAAAAGGCACATGGAACAGTGCTGAAGTGTGCGTTTTGGGCACTGGAGTTTGTTTGTCATTGTGCTGGGGAGTGCTGCTTCTGTGCACAGCTTCTGAAAGACATGGACTAGGTGTGTCCAAAAACGCCCCTTTTGGCAATAGTTGTAGGGGGTGTGACTTTGTTGCAGGTGGACTGTGTCTTCCCCAGTACATGCTTGGAGCCCTGCTTTGCACCTGCGTGTCCTGGAGCTTAGAAGGAGAGGCTGGGGACCAAGGTGGGTTCTTGTTACAGCTTCTCGGATGCTAGTTTGATCCTTAGCAGTTGCTCCTGGGGTTGTTTTGCGGTGAGCATCTGCGGCTTGAAGTCTATCCTTGGGTATTGGAAGCTCACCGTTTTATTCCTGGAGGAACTGACCTGTTACTTGCTTCTTGCCTTTTGGTTAGTCCAACAATCTCTGAGAATCTTTGTTCTCTTACAGATGATGATCATGCTGGGAGCTATCTGTGCCATAGTGCTTATCATCATCATCAGTGAGTATGACCGGTTCCCAGGAGCAACAAGACATGGGTTCTGGATTGGAAGGCGGAGCTAAGCTGGGAAAGGGGCGTTACTATGATGAGAATGATGGAGACACCAACCCTCTTGTGGGGCACAGGCCCGTACTTGTGTGGAAGTGAGAGGGAAAGTAACACCCTTCAGTCTAAGACATGGGTTCTGGATTGAAAGGTGAAGCTAACTTGGGAAGGCAGAGGGAACTTTTTCAGTCTGAGACATGGGTTCTGTATTGAAAGTTGGAGCTATGTTGGGAAGGTGGGATTTCTACAGGTGCACACACCATCCATGTGGGATGCTATGAGGTCCGGCGTGGCAGTGGCAGGGAACAGTGTAAGGCATTCTGGGCTTTGAGGGTGTCTACCACCTCTCCTTGGTGAGAGACATGTATGCGCACCCTACATCAGGGTCTTCTGTTTGGAGGTGGGAGTGGATGTAGCACGCTTGAGTTTCAATGGTGGAGCTATCCTATGAGAGAAGAGGGATCTGTGTGGTGAGGATGGAGGCACCCAGCCTCCTGGCTGGGATACAGGATGTTGTATGTTGGTAAACACAGCACCGTTCAGCATAAGCCAGAAAGAGTTCTGAGGATAGAGTGGTGTCGAGAGCCCCATTGAGTGTAAACCAGGGGGCGCTTTGGGGTGATAGGATTGCAGGTCAAGTTTGTAAATGATGGGAGTGCTGTGTTGGCATGAGAGGTATGAGAATTATTAAGGTGATGTAAAGGAGACCCAAAGACATGATAGAAGCAAAATCAAAAGCTAATATGGTTGTCACATTAATTATTAAAAAGGAAAAGACCATTTAATATGGCGCTGACTCATGGATACGACAGGTACCACAAAGAAAGGACAAGATGGTCATGAAACACTTATGCGGAAGTTAAATCTTATCAGTTATATTTGCAATTTATACCAGCCTTAAAAAGTCTTAAGTCTGGGAGAAACTTTGGGGAGTCATAGCCTATGTTCTTTGTAACTAATTTAGTTACGAAGATTTTTGGAGGCAAATTGCATTTTGGTGCCAGACGCTCCCATTCACTTAGCAACAAATCAATTTCTTATGTGATTTATTGCCAAGGTGCACCCCCTTGTGGAGTCTTGCTGTGAGGACCTAAGGCAGCCGCCTGCAGTGACCCTCAAGTAGTCATGAGCATGTTTCCAATGGTGGTGGTGGGCTGCAGACAGTGGCTCAGGTGTCCACTGCATGATTCCTCTCTATGTTGACATTTTTTTTAAAGCAGCCCCATCAATCGCCCACTTAAAATGCAGGGCAGGGCACACACTGACTGGTATATGCATTGCCATTTGTACAGCAGGCCTCTATTTTCTGTGATATAGTTCTCCAAAGCAGATATATTCTAAAAGTCATTG
Organism: Pleurodeles waltl; assembly: GCF_031143425.1. Taxonomy (NCBI): domain Eukaryota; kingdom Metazoa; phylum Chordata; class Amphibia; order Caudata; family Salamandridae; genus Pleurodeles; species Pleurodeles waltl. The sequence goes on from NC_090446.1 coordinate 88,467,591, forward strand.
AAAGCAGTATTCCATGCTCAATTATAACCATTTTCGAACTTGTGGATAATTATATTCAGTGGCTGAGATGGTACATTAGGAAATTGTGGGACTTGGGCCCCTAGTGGTGAGGCAGCCCATCTCAGTCTGGCAAAGCAGGAGCTTTGCTGGGCTCCAAAGCAGTGTTTAATTTGAGCTGGTGGTTTCCAGTGCTCAGCGCGGGCACATAATTCTCAGCATCGGCACTAATATCAGTCCACTCTGTCTAATGTTGGGATGAGGATAATCACAGTGCTTGATCATTTAATGTACATTAAAAATTTACATCAAAAATGTACATTAAACATAACATTTCAGACTATTCCACACCATTCTAAAAGCTTTGGGTGGCCTGTAATATTCTGAATTGTCACACTTGTAGGGTGTGATGGCTAGTAGTTGTGTTGGTGCTCTCAGTGACAGTGCTGGCAGGAGCATTGGGTGGTACAGGCTGCCCTGGTCTCCTGAGAAGGGCCCCGGTACTTAATTTTCAACAAATTAAGCAAAGAGAAAGCTCCCTCCCATGTGAGACTGTGGCTGACTTTGAGTGAGAAAGATTGCCTCCCCTCGTGTGTGTGTCAAAAGGGGGGCTTGGTGGGTGGAACATGTCGGAGAATGCATGTAAGGAGGGGGATATGGGTGGGAAAGATTGCCCACTTAAGTATGGATCGGAAAGGCCGCCAGGTGGGCCATCATAGCTGAGAAAGATTGCCCGCCCCTCCCGCGTGGGTTAGTGAAGGTGCCGGGTGGGTGAAAAATAGGGATGTTAGTCATGTTTGTAAAGTTTTTTTTATTCCTCTCTATCCTTCTCTTTTCTGTCTTTGCTTGGCCTGCAGTCTACTTTTTCACTTGAAAACTCGTGCAACTCTCCTGCTGGAACCTCCCTTCGTTGGTACGATGTTCCTCCCTCTCCTGTGACGCCACTTCCTATCCAGCCCTGCGCACCTTCCTTCCTGTCTTTTCTTCCAGTTGTTGTGATTCTTATGCGCCTTATCATGAAATGTAGTTTTTTTCCCTTTTTTTATAACTGATTTTCTTTCTCAGTGCCCCCCTCAGCCTCTCAGAAGAGCTTTGCACTTTCCCACATCTTGACAACACAACGACTGTTAGACCACGAGACTTAAAGTAAAGAGCAGCCATGATCAGGAGAAAGGAGGCATTTCTGGCAACCATTTTGAATTCACAAGGCCCATAGGTGGGATTCGGCAGACATTTTGAAAGCAGTAACCGATGATAAGATAGTGGCCACTCTGCACCTTTTTGGTTGTTGAGGTAGATGAGGAAAATGAGATAGGTGTAGGTTGTGTACAAGAGATGGGGAGGACGTGTGGTTGGAAGAAACCCTAGCTCTATCACCACTGTGCAGATATTTGAATGACGTGCACGATTTACCACACGTCAGTGGGGTCAAATGGTCTTTTTACTCACCTATTCCTAGAAAGCTATCCTTCGCGGGTGTACAAAAGTTCTGACTTCGCAGATGCACCTGATGTCTGATGTTAACCGAGAATTCCTCTAAGAAGAACACTGCCATATGTGGACCAGTCTGTACACTGCCATATGGGAACGGCGACAATACAAGTACATTCCGAGATTGCCCTTTTAACAAGTTGACCATTTCTAGGTCACCGAACTGGGACTGGCTCTTTAGCAGGGAGATGGCTGAGAGGTGTATGGAGTATTTCTAAGCGCGAGGCTGTATTTTAATCAGTTTCGGCCATCCTAGAATTACCAGCGTAAGAGCTGTTAATGGTTGACTCTGCAGTAAAGGGGAACTTCACCCTAGGGATGCCTGCTTAATGCTGCAGGATGGCTGAGACCTCTCTTCTAGTAAATCCAGCATTTGTAAAGCGCGGCAAATCACCAGTGAGTGTCTCAAGGCGCTAAATTGTAGGCACAAGGAGATTAAGCGATTTGCCCAGAATCACAGGAAGTTGAGCCAGACGCCGACACCGAGATGCAAACCTAGCGTCCTCAGCTCTGAAATCGGCAGCTCAGGATGTTACGTTACATCCTCAGTACAGTGAGGAATCATGCCCTTGCGTCTCTGCTTTCTGAAATGCTTGCTAGAGGAGGCACCACCTGTCTGTATTACAGTCCCCGCCTTGCCGGCATCTCTCTTGACTCCTGACCAGGTCATGCCTCTTCAGGGGACGACGGGATCTAACTCCTGTATCACAGTCAATTGTCGAGTCGCCTAGTTCCCAAATACCTCAAAGGAGATTCCTTCTCTTAGTAGCACATTCCTTTCCTATCGTGACCTGGTTCCCCTTTTAGATGGAGTGAGCTCCTTCTCCATATCCTGGTCCCATAATTTGAGAGAAATGCAGCTCTGAACATTTCCCGCGGGAAGTGGTGAAGGGTTCATAAACACATCACTCATGGTACCCTGAGCTCTCTGAGAGATTCAGTAGATAATCCATGCCTACGCGAGGTTTTACATTTGATGCAAACTTATTATATGACTTGAAATTCCAGAAAGAGCACAGGGTGCACTAGCACAAAGACAGTGGTCATTAAACTATATATTGCAAAGCACAATCCCTTACAAAAAGGCACGAACTGGATATAACCAGAATGCTAGAGGTTGTCAGTAAGAAAGAAGTCAGACATAAATGTACACAGACCCAGAGTAGAGAAAAGATGATTGTAACAAACTTTACTGAAGACTGAGATCAGGTTCCATTAGAGAGGGCTGGATACAAGGGCAGTTTACCTGTGCCTGTGGTGACTAATCAATGGTTCATGGGAGATCTATTGAGGCATCCAGGTGAACTTCCAGCAACCATCCAAATCTGTACAATCCCTAGTGTCTCCAATGTCTAAGGATGTGCCGATCGTCTATATCCCTCCATGGAACCAATCAGTGCATGGTTTGCCACGATCCATTATTAATTTCACTTCAGTATCCCTCCCAACTTCTCGCTTCTGCCATTCCCCTACTCAAAGCTAGTTTGGCCATTTCAACTCAGGCAACTTCTAGCAAAGGAAATCCAATTTGCGCCTCTGGCACTAAGCTGTGTGGGGATAATGGAAAAGGCAACTGATGGGTCCTATAGAGGTGGTTAATAACCATCACACAATCTGGTGGCAGAAACATGTAAATTCGTTCATTTATAGTGATGAGTGAGAGAGCAAGCCTTGACCATCAGAGCATGGTTCAAGGTGAACCATGGTAGACTGATGTGCTCAGCCCGATATAGACTCTTGTGCCCACTCCGTCCAGCTGAGCTGGCGATGCCCATACTTGGGCCACTGGTCACATTGATCTCGCCCAGATCCAAACAGAAGAGAGAAGGCAAGATTTCAGGACACAAGCAAGAACCAGTGAAAGAGTTGTTCCAGGGATCTCTAAAGTGTATTTGGAACATATTCCAATACCTCACTTCTCTAGGCCGATGTTATCCCAACACCATTCCACGTTGGGAGCCCCTTCTCCGTGTCACAGCCCCTTCTGGCCCTCACATCTCAGGCATCCCATGAATACAATTGTTTCTCAAAGAGAGGGGGACCTTCTTCGAGTACTGAAATCCCTTCGTACATTCCTCCTTTTCTAAAGTGTCCTTTAGTTTTGTAATGTGTGCGTCTTGGTTTTGTTTCCAAGTGCTGTGTTTCTGATGTTTTGAGCGAATCAGTTCACTGAAAATGTACAATAAATGAAATATTAAACTTTCAAAACATTCCCCTCACTTTCTGGTCCTGGAATATTTGTGTCTGAGCCTGAGTTTCTCCTGCAAAACGGTTTATGATTTTAGAATAATTTCCAGACGCTGTATTTTTTTCCAAAAAGAAAAAACATAGAATAGTGTTTTTTTGATTTAAGAGCCCTCTACAGGGTACCTGCTGCAGGTGCACTAGAATACTGTTCAGAGGGGCGGAGCTAGACAGTAGTGTCAGGTTTTCAAAATCAGGAAGAGATCGAAAAATCCTCTAGTTACAAAATGTGCAGTTTAGCAAACGAAAAAATATTTAAGCTTGAATTTGTGCTTTTGTGAGTCTCTGGAAGGAGGCGGGCAAGTTTAGTATTTTTTTACAACAAAAATTGGTTCCAAAAGATGCAGTTTGGGCTCCTATTGCAAATATGTAACTATAATTTGAAATGTACGGGGTACAGTGAGCACAGTCTGCAGATCTATTGCACTAATAAATTATAGAAAATTATGACATTCCATTCCAGCTGCTACAAAGTCTTCAATATGATGCTATGTCTACACGAGAAATACAAGCCATTGGTGAAATTGAGGTTTCTTATAAAATGATTGAGACTTGCCTTGCAGAATATAGTGGAGCAATGATGTCACCAGAATATTGCATGCTTAGTAGAAATTATGGCCACAGTATCACTTTGCAGTGGGATAAAGCTGCCCCAGGTACCACCGTGCCATGGAATAAGGCCCAAAGATAATGTGTGGTGGACAATGGCCCTATGAACATTTGGACCAGATGAATCACAGATATCACTGAGTCACAGAATATGGCCTCATTATTTTGTGCAGTAAATGTCACGCTTTTTCCGAAAATGCAGCATTGTGTTTGTAATTGAAGAATAAATCTCAAAAGACATACTTGTGACATGTAAGTACTTATGGTTATACCGAAGGCTGGCATATTCTATGAAGAGGCACAGCGAGTATTGTTTTAAAATTTCTTTCTGTTTATCTTATACATGAAAGGATAAAGAAAATGGATATCAGTGCTACTGTTTTTTACTTTAATTCTCGAAAGTTGATTTATTCTTAATATTACCCACAGTCAGCCATAACTGTGCATTTGGCTCACACGCAGAGATTTGTTCAGAAAATTACTTTACTTCCTCAGATATCTTCCTGATAATAAAACCAACAATCAGCCAGAGCTGTGCTGTTAACCAAGGCTGATGTCGCCTAAAGGACTGGCTCTGATGGTACCCATAGCCCCTCAGAACTCTGTTTGTAATTAAAGTACACTAGCTCAGACCTCTGCTCTTTTTACTCCACGGACTAAGGTCTGGTAATGATAACACCAATTGATTGCAGTTCCTCTCTTAACAATAAAGACTGAGGTCCTGATTTAGAGTTTGCGGAGGGGAATACTCGGTCACAAATGTGACGAATATCCAGACGCCGTAGTTTGATCCCATTATATCCTATGGAGATCGAAATATGGTGGACAGGATATCCATCACGTTTGTAACAGAGTATTCCATCGAGATCTAAATCAGGCCCTAACTCAGATAAATATTTAATAGTAACTAGAATGTAGAGTGAAAGTCAAATACATCTTTGTGCTAATAATCTAACTCACATATAACTCTGTTTTGATAGTCCCCAGACCAGTAGGTTTTTTGCGGGTGCTGAAGCACGTCCTGAATCCCTAGTTCCAGTGCTACAGACCTGTAGGTTTAAAACATTTTCTACCGCCGGTAGGGCTTGCACCATTCTAGGTTGTTCAGCTTCAGAGGAGTCATTGAAGATCTTTTTTTTCACTTCTCAGAGCAGGATCTTGAAACACCAGCTCATGTTATTCATGATTCTTTCCTTCAGACAGCAGTATTCTTTTTCACTTTCCTTGCCTTCTGTGAAAGGTGCCTTTCAAGAGAGTTTTTTTTTTTGCTCCTTCGAAAATGTGTTTTCTCAGGTAAGTAAAACGGGGCTACTGTCTGATGTAGGCTAATTTCCTTGGTTACTTAAAAATGTAGTTCCCAATGGGATGAAAATGTGTCAGCTAAAAATGAGCGCACTCATCGCTTATGTGGCCTGGTGATGTGGGGTGAAAGTACTCTGCAGGGCAGGAGAGTGCTATGCTGCCCTTCCTCGTCGTCTTTACGGACAAGCCCTGTCTGTCCACCAGTGAATCTTGGCTTGTTCACCAGTGAATCTGACCGTCCTTCATATCCACTGGAGATGCTCTACATTTTAACTTATTGTTGGTCACCTGAGTTGGGTTTCACTCCAAAAGTGTATCCCCCGACTGAGAATGGCAACTGACCCCCAGTCACCAATTCCAAGCTATGTGGCGCCTGGCAAAGGGGATAGCATTTAATAGTCCAGGGAACAGAAATAAACTCCTGTGGGGTGACTCTCGCCATTGAAAGATCAACCCTATTCTTGTAATTGGGTCCATTGCTTTTCTCATGTGTAGGAAATGTGTGGAACGTGGGGCCCTTTTCCTTCCTCATTTGCTGGAAATTTACTGAAGTTGTGTGTTTTGTGTTTGTGATTTAGGAGTGTATATTTCACTTGCCCAGGGTAATTGATGCAATCAGTTTGTAGGCCAGGTGCATGACTGTGCACAATGGAGATGTCCCTTCCACTTTGCCTCTGTCCTTTGCATGACAATTGGCCTGCGCTTTTCCTCGGATTGCTTCCTTGAAACCGCTTTTCCTTATCGCATGCGGAGGCCACACTTGTGTTCTGAGTAACTATCTCCCTACCTCAGTGTAACCTTCTCCTCTGCATCTTCCCATGTTGCTCTCCTAGCAATGAGGAGCTGTAATGGGCTCTGGCTCAGAATACACTATTAGTTTGAGCAGTGGCATTCAAGATGCAAAACCGGTACAAAAAGTGGAAAAGGGCACAACCTCTTGTTCTCACATAAACAAAGGGATGCGGTGCTATCTGTAAACCCATGTCCTGCATCCAGGTCTGGTAAGAGAGCCGAAGACCAGCAACAACCCACATGGCTAAACTTTAAGGAAGAGATATACATTCAGTCTTAGTATTATGAGATTTTTCCAATATCTTAGCAGTCAGGGACATTGTAAGTGTTACAGAATACTGGTTGTTGGACTTGACCCTCTCTGCCGGGCCACCCTTGAAGTTTTGCTTTCATTTGCTGAACCCTTTTGTTTGACATTTTGAACTCTATGCACTTTTCCCCTGCTCACCAGTGTTGAATTGCATGTGCCCTCCCTTTAAACATGGCAAAAGTGGGCTTCACCTTATTGGTACATTTAGTTTACTTGCATTTCCCTGGTAAATGATGCTACGTGTACCCAGGGCCTGTAAAATAAATGCTGCTAGTGGGCTGCAGCTCTCATTTTGCCACCCACTGAAGTAGCACTGGAAAACATGCATCAGGCCTGCCACTGCAGCCTGTAGTGCAGTTTTAAACTACCATTTCAACCTGGCAAACTAAGCCTTTTGTCTGGCGTAAACATTCCTTTTTAGGTTTCACCTGCACAGCGGTTGACTGCAAAGTCTTTTGTTTCTAAAAAGAAAAAATCTTTATAGGGACTTAGAACCTACCCCTACTTCACCCCTTACTTATGTAAACTTCCCATTTGTTCATGTAAACGTCGCTCCAATGTCGCTTGAATTTAATTGATTGTTATTGACTAGCAGGTCACCTACTGCTCTTCCGCTTTTCTTCTGCCCTTTGTTCTGCTTTTGCCATCACATGGAGAGTGGCCAAAGTACACTCTCTGGTTTTTGGTTACTTGGTAGTGTGCTTCCACTGGCTACCTGTTAGAAATGGAGTCTCTAGTTGGCAGTCAGTTTGCACACTGTCCAAGAAGGGACCCTCACTCAAGTCAGGATAAGGGAGTCACACACCTAAGATAACCCCTGCTCACCCCCTTGGTAGCTTGGCTCAAGCTGTCAAGCTTATCTCAGAGGCAATGTGTACAGTATTTGTACACACACACACACACACACACACACACACTAACACAGTGAAAACACCACAAAAGCACCGAACACCCATTTGGAAAAATAGCAAATATTTACCTGAGTTAAACAAGATCAAAACAACAAAAATCCAACATACACAAGTAGAGATATCACTTTTTAAGGTATAAAAAGAGTTTTAATCTTGCAGAATCAATGGTTGTATCCTTATAACACACAGTACCTTGGATGCTTCAAAAACAAAGACATTGTGGGCTGCAAAGGCGGTGATGTGTCAGAAAAGCAAGCAATGTGTTGATTCTTTTCCCGCCGGATGGGCGATGTGTCGATTCTTTTCCTGCCGGGTTGGCGATGCGTCAATTCTTTCCCTCACAGGAAAGGCAATGTGTGGAATCCTGACTGCAGTGCAGCGTCGATGAAGAAAATAACGCCCAGAGGTGATGCATGGAAAATCCAGACACATGGCAAAGATGAATCTGCGCTGAAGCAGGAGATGTGTCAAATCCACAGCCATGAGACAGGCGCTGCATCGTTTTTTCAGCCACGGTACGGGTCTGCGTCGATTTTTCTGCTGCAGTGGCCGGGTGTATGGATTTTTCCTCAAGTCACCAGCTTCCACTTCCAAGGGCTCAGAGACTGGATTTGGCACCACTTAGCAAGTCAGGACTCTCAGCAGAAAAGCCTAGGCACTGGCAGACAAAGTCTTTGATGTCCCTGAGACTTCTTAAACGGAGGCAAGCTTAGTTCAGCTCTTAGCGATCCTTGGAAAGCAGGATGCTGAAAGCAGGGACCAGTCCTTCCACTCCCAGGGCAGACACAGCACGCAGCAGTCCAGCACATCAAAGCAGCAGGCAGACTGGCAGTTCCTTCCACAGCAACCAGCTCTTCTCCCTGGCATAATGTCCTCAATCCAGAAGTGTTCTGAAGTTGTGGTCTCAGAGGCCCAATACTTATTCTCATTTCTGCCTTTGAAGTAGGCAAACTTCAAAGGAATTTTTTTGTAGTGCCCAAGACCCTGCCTCTCCCCGTCCCAGCCCCAGACACACTCCAGGGAGTTGGAGATTGCTTTGTGTAAGGACAGGCACAGCCCTATTGAGGTGCAAGTGTCAGCTTCTCCCTCCACTCTAGCACAGGAAGACCCATCAGGATATGCAGGGCACACACCAGCTCCCTTTGTGTGACTGTCTAGAGTGAATTCACAAACAGCCCAGCTGTCATCTTGACCCAGACCTGTATTCCAGCAGACAAACAGAGGAACAAAAGGGTTAAGCAAGAAAATGCCCACTTTCTAAAAGTGGCATTTTCAAACCTACAATCTGAATACCAACTTCACCAAAAGATGTATTTTTAAATTGTGAGTTCAGAGATACCAAGCTCCACATCTGTATCTGCTCCCAATGGGAAAGTACACTTAAAATATATTTCAAGGCAATCCCCATGTTAGCCCATGGGAGGGATAGACCTTGCAATAGTGAAAACAAATTTAGCAGACTTTCACTATCAGGACATGTAAAGCACACCAGTACAAGTCCTACCTTTTAAATACAATACACTCTGCCCATGGGTCTGCTTTAGGCATCCCTTAGGGGTGACTTACATGTAGTAAAAGAGAAGGTTTGGACCTGGCAAGTGGGTGCATTGGCCAGGTCGAATTAGCAGTTCAAAACTGCACAAACAGACACTGCAGTGGCAGGTCTGAGACATGTTTACAGGGCTACTCATGTGGGTGGCACAATCCGTACTGCATGCTCACTAGTAGCATTTGATTTGCAGGCCCTGGACACACATAGTGCACTTTACTAGGGACTTACTACTAAATCAAATGTGCCAGTCCTGGAGAAAACAATTACCAATACAACTTACAGAGGGAGCACTTGCACTTTATCGCTGGTCAGCAATGGTAAAGTGTCCAGAGTCCTAAAGCCAGCAAAATCAAAAGCCCAAAAGTTGTCAGAACTCCTCTAAACACCTAATATTGCTGTATTTTACTTCTAAACAGGCAGTCATAATTGCAGTTACCTTGCAGTTAAAAGGGACATGATTTGAATGGTGCAGCGGGTGCAGTGGCAACAGGGTCAAAAGCTCAAAGGACCCCACTAAATACAGATTTAGTGAAGTGGCACCAGGACCAAAAGTTGTCAGAACTCCTCTTAACACCAAATATTGCTATACTTTACTTTTACACAGGCAATCACAAGTGCAGTTACCTTGCAGGCATTTGGGTCCTGATATGAATGGTGCAGCAGGTGCAGTGGCACCGTGGCCAAAAACTCTAGGAACTGCACACAAATTATTACAAAAAATGTATACTAAACCAAAGGTCACAAGTACAGTTATCTTGCAGGCACTAAGGTCATAATTTTAATTTCGGCAGCAGGTGCAGTGGCACCGGGGCACAAGGTGTCCGAATCCCTCTAAAAACAGATTATTGGTACATTTTACTATTTAACTGGTAGTCACAGGTGCATTTATCTTGCAGGTACTAGTGTCATGATTTCAATGGTGCAGCAGGTGCAGTGGCACCAGGACCAACAGTTGTCAGAACTTCCCTAAACACCAAATATTGCTATATTGTAGTACTAAACAGATAGTCAAAAGTGCAGTTACCTTGTAGGCATTTGGGCCATGATTTGAGTGGTGCAGAACGTGGAGTGGCACCGTGACAGAAAGCTCTAGGAACCACACACAAATTATTACTAACATTATCTACTAAACAGGAGGTTGCAAGCGCAGTTATCTTGCAGTCACTAAAGTCATGATTTTAATTGTGCACCAGGTGCAGTGGCACCGGAGCCACAAGGTGTCAGAACCCCTCTAAACACAGATTATTGCTAAATGTTACTACTTAACAGGCTGTCACAAGTGCGGTTAGTTTGCAAGCACTAGGGTCATGATTTTAATGGTGCAGCAGCTGCAGAGACACCGGGGCCCAAACCTCCAGGAACCCCCTCCAAACACCAAATGTTGCTATATTTAACTACTAAACAAGCTGCCACAGGTGCAGTTATCTTGCAAGCACTAAGGGCAGAATTTGTGTGGTGCAGCAGGTGCAGTGACATCAGGCCCATTGTCAGAACTCTTCTAAGCACCTGAGATTGCTATATTTTACAAATAATAGGCAACCACAATTGCAGTTACCATGCAATTTAAAAGGTCATAATTTCAATGGTGCAGGAGGTGCAGTGGCACAGGGGCCAAAAGCTCTAGGGACCCCTCTAAACACTGAGTATTGCTAAATTTTACTACTAAACAGGCACTCATAATGATAGCTATCTAGCAGGCACTAGGGTCATGATTTGAATGGTGCAGCAGCAGGTGCCATGGCACCAGGATTACAATCTCTAGGCACCAGACTAAGCATTGATTTTCTTCTATATTTTACAACTAAACAGTGCAGTTATCTTGCAGGCACTAGGGTCATGATTTGAATGATGCAGACGGTGCAGTGGCACTGGTGCAAAAAGTTGTCAGAACGCCTCTTAAATCCCAAACACTGCTATAGTTTACTAATAAACAGGCAGTCACAAGTGTAGTTATCCAGCAGGCACCAGGGATATGATTCAAATGGTGCAGCATGTGCAGTGACACCAGGACAAAAAGCTCTTGGACCCCTTCTTAACACCAAATATTGCTATACCTTACTACTAAACAGGTAGTCACAAATGCAGTTATCTTGCAGGCACTAGGGTCATGATTTGAATAGTGAGCAGGTGCAGTGGCACCAGGCCCAAAAGTTGTCAGAACTCCTCTAAACACCAAGCATTGCTATATTTCACTAATAAACAGGCAGTCACAAGTGCAGTTATCGTGCAGGTACTAAGATCATAGTTTTAATTATGTCAGAACACCTCTAAACACAGATTATTGCTAAATATTACTATTAAACAGGCAGTTACAAGTGCAGTTGGGTCATTTTAATGGTGCAGCAGGTGCAGTTACACTGGGGCCCAAAGCTCTACGAACCCCGCAAAACACCAAATATTGCTTTATGTTACCACTAAACAGGCTATCATAGTTGTAGTTATCTTGTAGGCACTAGTGACGTTATTTGAATGATGCAGCAGGTGCAGTGGTGCCGGGCCCAAAAGTTGTCAGAACTCCTCTAAATGCCTACAATTGCTGTATTTTACTACTAAACCGACAGTCACAATTGGAGCTACCTTTCAGTTAAAGGAGGAATGATTTGAATGGTGCAGCAGGTGCAGTGGCAACGGGGCCAAAAGCTCCAGGGACCCCATTAAACACAGATTGTTGCTAAATTTTATTACCAAACAGGCAGTCATAAGTGCAGTTATCTAGCAGGCCCTGTGGTGATCATTTGAATGATTCAGCAGGAACAGTGGCACCGGGACCAAAAGCTCTAGGCACCTCACTAATCAATGATTATTGCTATATTTTACATCTAAACTGCCAGTGATAAGAGCAGTTATCTTGCAGGCACTAGGGCCAAGATTTGAATTGTGTAGCAGGTGCACCGGGCCAAAGGTTGTCAGAACTCCTCTAAACACCAAATACAGATATATTTTGCTACTAAATTGGAAGTCACAAATGTAGCTATCTAGCAGGCATTAGAGATATGATTCCAGTGGGGCAGCAGGTGCAGTGACAACAGGACCAAAAACTCTATGAACCCCTACAAACACCAAATATTGCTATATTTTACTACTAAATCGGCAGCCACAAGTGGAGTTATCTTGCAGGCACTAGGGCCATGATTTGAATGGTGCAGCAGGTGCAGTGACACAGGAGCCAAAAGTTGTCAGAACTCCCCTAAGCACCAAATATTGCTATATTTTACTACTAAGCAGGCAGTCATGAGTGCAGTTATCTTGCAGGCACTAGGGTCATGATTTGAATGGTGCAGCAGGTGCCGTGGCATTCTACTAACTACACATTACTATACTCTAATACAATGCATATTAAGTAAGGTACAAATTACAAGTTTGGAACCCTTGGATATTAATTCAGCATACATCGTCACATTTGCATTTATTAACGGTTTATCAAATTTAAAACAAACATTACTGTAACCTTTTTCTAATATTTATAATTCAGTTAGTAAGTTAGAATACAAAAGAAAAAACAAAGGTGAAACCTATTGCTTTGCCAATGCTTGTTAATCCTAATAAGTCACCACATGGTAGGCCCTGAAGGCTCTTAGGGCAAGGTGCGTGGTATTTAAAAAGTAGAACATGTGCACTTGAGCTTTACATGTCCTGATAGGAATAAAGCTGCTAAAGTCATGTTTCTCTGTTGTATGGCTATATTACAGACTGACACTGTACCTTATTACACTTAATAAGTAATATCTTCAGTTTGGGAAAAGATAGAGAAATGCATTTTTCACTCATATGAATTGTAATTTAAAAATCCTCTTTAACTGTAAATTCATATTTTAAGTTACTATTCAGAAAATGCCACTTTTAGAAAGTTGTAATTTTTCAGCCTAAAGTGAATGCTCCTTTCTGTCACTGTCCATGGTCACATGACTGCAAATGGCTCTCCTGTGGTGTTTTGTGTATTCCTTCGAGACATAAGAGCAAAAGGACCTTGGGCTTGGGGCATGGTGTTGCTCTCCTGAGTTGGATGTCCTAGGGGTTGTACTCAGTCCTTCTTAAACTTCAGATGGCTAGCCACAAGGCTTGCCCATGTGTTTCTTTACTTCTAAGGGCTGCCTGCCTGGCCACTGACAAATGAAACTCACAACTAGGCCTGCTTGCCCTTTCTTACCCTGGACAGTTTGGAGCCAAACCCAGGAAAGTGGGAAGGTTAGACAAAGGAGGCATTCCCCACCACCAGGCTGATCCTGGGGATTCATGTGGCACTTTCAGAACCTCTCATAAGAACAATCTAGAACCTGTGAAAGATTCAGAAGAAGGACTGCCCTGCTGTCTGAAGAACACAACAAGCTTCCAGGGGCCTCCTGGTAACTGCCGGCTGACCAGCATCAGCAGGACGTGCCTGGAGCCGCCTGAGCCCTGCGGCTGTCCTCTGCTGGAGTGAGTCCTGATCCCCATGAGGCATCCCTCAAGGTCCTGGAACCTTGGCTGGCCTCAGGTTGTATTCCTCCTGCCTCAAAATCGCAAGCCCTTAGCTCCATGTGAAGTTCCAGGGATTTCTGAGCTCTTCACGATCACAAACAGACTCCTCATGTCACCCAGCGACTGCCCAAAATGCACATCAATGGGAATCTCTAGTAACTACCTGCTCTTCATGTCAGCTCCGAGATCCAGTACCAATGGCGATAGTCTGCATAGACTGGCAACACGAAGCTCCAGTGATGGCTGACTCTTTGCGCCAAACAACGACGATCTGCAATGCCTGACTTGCTCCTCATGAAAAACACTGATCTCCTCACATTGATCGCCAATGTGAAGCGCTGCTGCAGCTTGCCGAGTGTACTTAAAGAAGGTCAAATGTTCAGCGGGATGAACCTGGACCCTGTATATGACCTGTGCTCAATCTCGCTCAGCCTGAACTTGTGACTTTGACCCGGCCCAGTGCAACCAGATAACTACAATTGGTACTTTGTGCTTTTTGGTTCATAGTTTACTTCAATCATTAAAAAATCATAACTCAAGGTTTAACTCTTTGATTTTTTTGTCATTTGGGTGTCATTTTATTTATTAAAATTAACTCTATTGTTCTAAATTGTTTTTTTTGTGTGTTTTCACTTTATTAGTGTTTTGGTGCTGCATAAATACTTTACACAGTTCATCTAAGTGAAGCCAGACTAATTTGGTGCCAAGCAACAGAGATTTAAAAATGAGGTTAATTTAGTGATTTTGTGGTTGGCCCTGACATGTATTGTGCTTATTTTTGAGTGGGACCTCCACCCCTCTTAGCTAACAACCCAGTTTCCTACTCTAGTTATCACGGAACTGAACTGTGCAACCAAAATGATGGCCTTAGCTTTTCTGGGTTCCCTGGCCACCTTTATGCGCTGCACCAAATTGTGGTCTAGCTGGTTGTGTATTGGGTAATTGAGAATATTAGCAGGCACCAAGAGTCAGAAAAAACATGCTCACCGTTTGACATCTGACGTGCTCTTTGCATCTCCACGGGGTAACGCATTCAACAAGATGCAGAACTCTGTTGATACCCTCCTTTAAAAGTCAGGCCCAGACTTTAGGACTGAGGAAAAAAATGTATTAAGGTGCATTGACCTGATAAAGAATTACATGGTCTTGCCATGGTGAAAAAAAAAACTAGCATGGAAAAAACAATTACGTCTCTGCTGTTTTGCGTCTTGCAATGAGGATTTTCTGCCATCATGACGAGCCTGCCCAGGGTAGAAGAGCTGGTGTCCCTGCCACGACACATGAAATATTGTAACAATGGGGAGATCCTTGTTCTTGGGCCCTTTCAGTGTTTCACATGATAGAGAGGATCAGTTTTGCCACAACTCTAAGACTAGATGAGGGGGATTTCCAGAACCTCTGGTTGAACCACTTAAGTTAGAGGATTGTGTGAGATGCTTTTCTTTCAGCCTACACCCTCGTTCCCGTTTGTCTCTACGGCTGTGGTGTCTTAGGGCATTCATTTCCACCCTCACTGCTGTCTGTCCATCCCAGAATACTGGTTGTTGAACCTGACACTCTCTGAAGGGACACCCTGAATACAGGAGCGGCTTGAGGGTTGTGGAAGGGGTGGGGTTGGGGAGGAGGGGTAATAAACTTTAAAATAAATGAAATTAAAAAAAAACATCACTTACCTTTCCCACGCCGTACCGGTGCTGCGCTCCTCTTCCCTGCTGGCTGGATGCACGCAGGCACTGTCTCCCAGCCTGCCCTGCGGCCAATCCTGACGCTGCTCTAAGCAGCGTCAGGATTGGCTGGGAGCATCCAGCCAGGGCGCTCCCAGGCTGACTGGGAGCGTATGCAGGCTCTCTGCAGCCCGGCAACTGTGTTGCTGGGTTGCAGAGAGTACACTGGGCATGTATGTTTGGCCGGTCCGAGACGGTCGGCCCAACATACATGTGTTCTTAGGAGGAGTGCTGAGCACTCCCCCTTAGAGCACGTCACAGCCTGTGGCCTCGCCTCTTTAAAAGAAAAGGATAATAAACAAAGTTTACATGCCTAAGGTGTTCCAATGCAGCCTGTGGTGCAGTTTTAAACTACCATTTCGACCTTGCAAACTAAGGTTTTGTCTGGCCTAAACCTTCCTGGTTAATACTTATAAGTCACCCTTAAGGTAGGCCCTAAAGGCTCACAGGGAAGGGTGCATCGTATTTTAAAAGTAGAGCATGAACTAACACCATGTTTCCCATTTGTCTCTAAGGCTGTGGTGTCTTAGGGCTTTCATGTCCTCCCTCGCCGCTGCCTGTCACCGCAGCTCAGACTCCAAGGGTTGCCTCAACAACCTTCCCTGGCATGCGGTACTGCACATCCTTTGCAGTAGATCTGGCCAATGTGTGCCATCCACCATACAGACTGTCCAAGGATGCCCTCCTTTGGCCAGACCCTTCCCTGTGGTCCTATCAGACATGTCTGTCTGGCTTTGGAGATCCCCAGGACTGGCATTCTTCCTGGGCACTGGCCACCTCCTCCAAACTCTGGACCTGCACCACTCAGCACCAGCCCGAGCAAGGTGCAGGCTACACGTCAGCCCTCGAGGTGTGGGGAAGACCAAAGCATGAATCTAAAAAAGACTGGATCTGAGGCTCCCATCGTATAATACCAGACACAATACTGTTCAGGACTGACAGAGACAGTCTTTGCAATTTAACACTGACTGGAGCACAGTTCATCTGAAGGCTACAGTAAGATGAGGGGTTTTCAGATAGTGCTTTGCAGATGTGCTGAGAACTGGAATATGAATGAGAGATCCTGAAATGCGAATTGTTTATGGCAATTCTTTAATGCTTATTTTAATAATTGTGTCAAAATTGGTGGTGCAAAAACCTTACTGCACAAATAACTTTTGAGTCAAATGATCAAAGTTTTTTTGCCTGATTTTACATCGGTGCAGAACAAGGGGGTATTGTGTTTAATTCTTTTGCATGTTACCCACTTCAATATCTTAGGCCCTCATATATCAACACATTTGTTAAAAACACAGAATGGATAAATCCCTTAACTGCCACCAGTTAAATCCTGGCAGGGTCAGCCTTGGATAAAAATAGGCCTGGGCACCAAATTAAGGGGCATATTTAAGAGCTCCTAGTGCCACTGGAGGGTGCTTTTTGTGACGCTCTGGTGGCGCAGTGCCCTGCAACGTATTTACAAGGTGGCTTTACGCCCCTTCACACGCACCCCTTTGGTTGGAAGGGGTGTGCAATGGGGTTGATGCTGCCTCAGATTTACAAGTTTTCGTAAACCACAGGCAGCGCCACATCTAACGCCACCCCAGGGGTGGCGTGAGCAAGGCGCAACGAGGAGGAATACTTATTTTCCTCCTCGTTTTTTGCTTTTTCTATATGTGCTGTATTCTGCTGCATGCATAGAAAGAGCAAAATACCAGACATGATTATTTATGTGCGAGACGGTGTCCCTTCCTGCACATAAACAATCATTTCAAAATGGCGATTTGGCACTTCTGTGTGTGCTGTAGAATGTCCACTGTCCCACACATAAACAACCAAACCCCTCAACGCAGATATCCTTGCACGATGGTGCAAGGATGCCTAGGTTGGCAGTAGGCAGCTCAGTTTAGTGCCAGAAACAGGGGACAACACAGGGGTGCACCGTTTTCAAATAAAAACAGAGCATCCCTGTGTTGTGAAAATGATGGTGCACGACGCTGCCAGTTTTGGCGCTGCGTTGTGCTTCGTCATTTTCTAGTAAATTTGGGCCTAAAAATGGCCACCACAGGTAGCTAAAAAACTAGCATTAAAAAAAAAAAAAAACTGCTACAAAACCAGACCGCATACTGATATGTTAGACCAGCCCATAGGGCACTACCTGATTCCCCTATAGGCCAGGCCGACCCTGAATTCTGGTGACAAGTGTGAAAGCAAAACACAAGGAATATATTTGTGAAAATGGACGCAAGTACTGTTTGTCGCCTGTTTACACTACTACAATTGTCTAAAGTAGATCTTTTGATTTCTCAGAATCACCGTTACAGGTTTGCGAGACCAAATTAAGTGGCAGCGTTAACTAAATTATATTGCATAAAAAAGCAAATTATGCATCCTAATGCTTCACATTTTGTGATAGTGTTACTTCATTATTTTGATATTTTCTCTCTTCTTAACACTGTCTGGGCATAGGTTAACCTCATTAGTACCAGTTTAACACCCAAATACAGCAACAAACAACAGAAATGTGACCAGTCAACCTTTGCAAAGGGCATTCCTCTGCGCAGAAACATGTGTTGCTGTGTTTTTATCAACTTTTGATCCATTTGAACTAAAAACATTTTTTGTTAAAATCTGTTGATTATGCAACATATGATAGAAAAGGCAGGAAATGTGGGAAATCCATAATTATGCTGAAAAAGTCATGTTGCAAAATTGCATGATTCCAGTGGCCCTGGTCAAGGTTTACCAGCCACAGTTGGGTTTTTTATTGGTCAATTCCCTTGTAACCACCCAACAAACTGACAGATTTTGCCTACACCCCAAGAGTTTGCACCACTATGGCTAAGGAGCTGCAAATGTTTCTGCTAGCAACAGATCTGAAATAGTAGATTTCAGATTGCGAGTGGGGTGACTTTAATAAAATGCAGTTTTTAGGTCTCTCCTGTGACACCTCATGTGCTGCATGAGCTCTTCCTTGAAGGAGATATTGTTTCCAACTAGGGGCTTGCAGCCCGCCCATTGCTTACGACTTGTTGACTTCATTGTCTCTCTTATTTGCTGCCTTCTAATTGGCCAGCATGTGCTGGGCTCACTTCTCTTCTTTCAGCTGGAGCATGGACCAAGTACTGAGTGCTTCAGCTTGATTGCTGTCCGACCGCTGATCGCAGTACTACTTTTTTGTTCTTCTTCCTTGTCATTCTTGTTAAACCTCATGCCATTTGTAGCTATGTTCTACTATGCCACACACATCAAAGGAACCTTTTTCTTTTTTTAAATGGATGTTTATTGTGACAACAGATGGTATCTGCTTCAAAATGTATTTTCACTAAGATATGGACATGAGCGCAATCACAATCAATTTCTTTCTTTATGTGATAGGATTTTTCATCAAATTACATTATTTTTCTTTTTCATGCTTGAACAAAATAACTGATTGGCTGATAATCAAAGGGGTATTGTGCAGAGATCTAACAAGCATTGACAAAAAGCAATAGACCTCGCCTTTAAGACCATTGACTCTGCCATTGCCTTTTATTCCTGCGGTACAGAATGGGCATTTGTGACTGGGGCAATGATTCATAGCCATGATGTATAGCACTTTGGATGTTGTGCAGCATGGTTACAAATAAGAAAAAAATAAAGAACTATGATAAATTCAGTGCTAATGCACTTTTTATTAAAGAAAAAAGCAGATTAGCCCTAAATGCTTAATGGCAATTAGTTTAGCCACAATAAAGCATCTTCGCTACTGTACAGCATGGGTATGGGCGAGATCTTTTGGCTTTGCCAATGCTTGTTGTTTCCGAACCCACATGTTGCATTTGGAGCTTTAAAGTTTTTTTTTTAATTAATGGGGTGTAGTTTAGTGCCAAATGCAGAATATATAAAGTAGAGGAAAAGTTAATTTTAGAAATTGAAAGCCTTAGTGACAGGCTTTAAAACAAACATTTCTTTTATGCGGTTTCCCAATGCTGGCACGTGCGCCCGAGGCACTGTCCGCCGCCCTCGCTCCGTCCTGAAATATCTTGTTTAATGGGTATAATCCCTTTAAACAGTTGGTATCCCGTTCTCCCTGCTTTGTGTACATATCTTGGTCGTCCGAGCGTTCTGCAGCGCCTTGTATGGGCACAGAAACCATCAGAGATCATTGTAAAATGTCCCAGATCTGTCCTGAGAAATTACCAACCTGAGGTGTGAGTTTATGTCCCAGAAGGGAAAGGAGAAGGCCGGGGGCACCTTATGGCACAGTGTCCAGACTTCAGTCCGTCAATCCTAGTACCTCCTGACTCAGAGGTAGAGCACAGTGTCACCCCATAGGCGCTCATAGGGGCAAGAGTCATTCACACCAGAGACTCTATATGGAGTCTAACAACTCAATCATAAAGAGTTCCCAACATTGAGAGAGCACATACTCCCTCACAGTGAAGCCCGTATGCGGATAGAGTTCAGACAGTGAGACCTCTACACAAACAGAACAAACTGGGTCACAGAAGGGCCTCTATACAGAGGTCACACACTCACTCACAGGGCACAGGCTCAAATCGGTGCAGGGCCTCTATACAGAGAAAGCACAGACTGAATCACAGCCAGGCCTCTCTACAAGGAGCACAGACTCAATCACATGGAGGCCTCCGTACAGAGAGGACAGACTCAATCACAGCCAGGCCTCCGTACAGAGAGGACAGACTCAATCACAGCCAGGCCTCTGTACAGAGAGAGCACAGACTG
Source organism: Pleurodeles waltl (assembly GCF_031143425.1). Lineage (NCBI taxonomy): Eukaryota > Metazoa > Chordata > Amphibia > Caudata > Salamandridae > Pleurodeles > Pleurodeles waltl. The sequence goes on from NC_090446.1 coordinate 88,487,688, forward strand.
AATCACAGCCAGGCCTCTCTACAAGGAGCACAGACTCAATCACATGGAGGCCTCCGTACAGAGAGGACAGACTCAATCACAGCCAGGCCTCCGTACAGAGAGGACAGACTCAATCACAGCCAGGCCTCTGTACAGAGAGAGCACAGACTGAATCACAGCCAGGCCTCTCTACAAGGAGCACAGACTCAATCACATGGAGGCCTCCGTACAGAGAGGACAAACTCAATCACAGCCAGGCCTCTATACAGAGAGAGCACAGATTCAGTCATGGCCAGGCCTCTGAACAGAGAGAGCACAGACTGAATCACAGCCAGGCCTCTATACAGCGAGCACAAACTCACACATCAAGGCTTCTATACAGGGGAACTGACTCAATCAGAGCCAGGTCTCTATACAGAGAGAGTGCAGACTCAATCACAGACTGCCAATCCTTTATACAAGGAGCACAGACTCAATGACAGCCAGGCCTCTGAACAGAGAGAGCACAGATTCAATCACAGCCAGGCCTCCATACAGGGAGCACTGACTCAATCACAGTGAGATCTCAATACAGGGAGAGCACAGACTCAGTCACAGATAAGCCTCTATAGAGAGAGCACAGACTCAATCACAGCAAGGCATGTATACAGAGAGAGCACAGACTCAGTCATGGCCAGGCCTCTGTACAGAGAGAGCACAGACTGAACCACAGCCAGGCCTCTCTACAAGGAGCACAGACTCAATCACAGTGAGGACTCAATATAGAGAGAGCACAGACTCAATCACAGCAAGGCCTCTATACAGGGAGCACAAACTCACACATCAAGGCTTCTATACAGGGGAACTGACTCAATCAGAGCCAGGTCTCTATACAGAGAGAGCACAGATTCAGTCATGGCCAGGCCTCTGTACAGAGAGAGCACAGACTGAATCACAGCCAGGCCTCTATACAGCGAGCACAAACTCACACATCAAGGCTTCTATACAGGGGAACTGACTCAATCAGAGCCAGGTCTCTATACAGAGAGAGCACAGATTCAGTCATGGCCAGGCCTCTGTACAGAGTGCACAGACTGAATCACAGCCAGGCCTCTATACAGCGAGCACAAACTCACACATCAAGGCTTCTATACAGGGGAACTGACTCAATCAGAGCCAGGTCTCTATACAGAGAGAGTGCAGACTCAATCACAGACAGCCAATCCTTTATACAAGGTGCACAGACTCAATGACAGCCAGGCCTCTGTACAGAGAGAGCACAAATTCAGTCATGGCCAGGCCTCTGAACAGAGAGAGCACAGATTCAATCACAGCCAGGCCTCCATACAGGGAGCACTGACTCAATCACAGTGAGATCTCAATACAGAGAGAGCAAAGACTCAGTCACAGCCAGGCCTTTATGCAGACAGAGAACAGACCCAATCACAGCCAGGCCTTTATACAGAGAGAGTGCAGACCCAATCACAGCCCGGCCTTTATGCAGAGAGAGCACAGACCCAATCACAGCCAGGCCTTTCTACAGCGAGAGCGCACACCCAATCACAGCCAGGCCTCTATACAGGGAGTACTGACTCAATCACAGCCAGGCCTTTATACAGAGAGAGCACAGACTCAATCACAGCCAGATCTCTATACAGGGAGCACTGACTCAATCACAGCCAGGCCTTTATGCAGAGAGAGCACAGACCCAAACACAGCCAGGCCTCTATACAGCGAGCACAAACTCACATGTCAAGGCTTCTATACAGGGGAACTGACTCAATCAGAGCCAGGTCTCTATACAGAGAGAGTGCAGACTCAATCACAGACAGCCAATCCTTTATACAAGGTGCACAGACTCAATGACAGCCAGGCCTCTGTACAGAGAGAGCACAAATTGAGTCATGGCCAAGCCTCTGAACAGAGAGAGCACAGATTCCATCACAACCAGGCCTCTATACAGGGAGCACTGACTCAATCACAGCGAGGTCTTTATACAGAGAGCACAGACTCAATCACAGCCAGGCCTCCACATAGGGAGCACTGACTCAATCACAGCTAGGCCTTTATACAAAGAGAGCACAGACTCAAGCACAGCCAGACCTCTATACAGGGAGCACTGACTCAACCACAGCCAGGCCTTTCTACAAAGAGAGCACAGACTCAAGCACAGCCAGACCTCTATACAGGGAGCACTGACTCAATCACAGCCAGGCCTTTATACAAAGAAAGCACAGACTCAAGCACAGACTCAATCACAACCAGGCATCTATACAGGGAGCACTGACTCAATCACAGCAAAGCTGTTGGATTGTTGTGACACCTTTGCCAGCAGAATCCAGTCCTTTTAACAGACATTTGATCAGATCCTTAGCCCACAGACTGCATCCTTATAAGACTGTACACCCTCCAATCCTCATATTTAGGATAAACTAAATGGGATCTTCCTGGAAGGGATCTCGTCTTACCTCACAAAGAGGATCCAAGGCCCCTCCCATTGTTCCAATAGATTCCCTTCAAGGCAGAAACAGGTGTCCCTGATGCTCGACCACTGCACCCCTGCCTTTTAGGGGCTTTTACAGACATTATGAATACATTATCAAAACCTTCAATCTCTCCTGTGACTGCACCACCATGAAGCAGACATAACGCCAATTAAACTGGAAAAACACACAACAGAGATGATTGCATCCTTTGTTGATACACAAATACTTGTCATGCAACCACCTGAAACGCATGGTATCCTAAATGGAAATTCTAACCTGTGGAACATAGACCACCATCCACCCTTGTAGCTCCTCTCAGCTTAGCTAAGAAGGTCTAAGTTGTTATCATGGAATCAGAGCTCTCGCTGTTATCTAAAGTAAAGTGGCCAAATCTTCTTTCCACCATGAATTTCTGGACATACCATTTTCCTTTCTGGATTCAGGCTACATCCCTCTTGTACTTCCCTGTTAGCATGCTTCCTAAATGTTGACCCAGAAAAACTATCTTTTGGACAAAATTTCGAAAAACAATTCAACAGGTAAGTCTAGATTTTCTATACCTAACTCCACATATATATACATGCATGGTACATGTAGGAAGTTGGCTCTGTATGTGCTATTTCAAAGTAAGGAATAGCATGCACAGAGTCCAAGGGTTCCCCTTAGAGGTAAAATAGTGGTAAAAATAGATAATACTAATGCTCTATTTTGTGGTAGTGTGGTCGAGCAGTAGGCTTATCCAAGGAGTAGTGTTAAGCATTTGTTGTACATACACATAGACAATAAATGAGGTACACACACTCAGAGACAAATCCAGCCAATAGGTTTTGTTATAGAAAAATATCTTTTCTTAGTTTATTTTAAGAACCACAGGTTCAAATTTAACATGTAATATCTTATTTGAAAGGTATTGCAGGTAAGTACATTAGGAACTTTGAATCATTTCAATTGCATGTATACTTTTCAAGTTATTGACAAATAGCTATTTCAAAAGTGGACACAGTGCAATTTTCACAGTTCCTGGGGGAGGTAAGTTTTTGTTAGTTTTACCAGGTAAGTAAGACACTTACAGGGTTCAGTTCTTGGTCCAAGGTAGCCCACCGTTGGGGGTTCAGAGCAACCCCAAAGTCACCACACCAGCAGCTCAGGGCCGGTCAGGTGCAGAGTTCAAAGTGGTGCCCAAAACGCATAGGCTAGAATGGAGAGAAGGGGGTGCCCCGGTTCCGGTCTGCTTGCAGGTAAGTACCCGCGTCTTCGGAGGGCAGACCAGCGGGGTTTTGTAGGGCACCGGGGGGGACACAAGCCCACACAGAAATTTCACCCTCAGCAGCGCGGGGGCGGCCGGGTGCAGTGTAGAAACAAGTGTCGGGTTTGCAATGTTAGTCTATGAGAGATCAACGGATCTCTTCAGCGCTGCAGGCAGGCAAGGGGGGGCTTCCTCGGGGAAACCTCCACTTGGGCAAGGGAGAGGGACTCCTGGGGGTCACTTCTCCAGTGAAAGTCCGGTCTTTCAGGTCCTGGGGGCTGCGGGTGCAGGGTCTTTTCCAGGCGTCGGGACTTAGGTTTCAGAGAGTCGCGGTCAGGGGAAGCCTCGGGATTCCCTCTGCAGGCGGCGCTGTGGGGGCTCAGGGGGGACAGGTTTTGGTACTCACAGTAGTAGAGTAGTCCGGGGGTCCTCCCTGAGGTGTTGGTTCTCCACCAGCCGAGTCGGGGTCGCCGGGTGCAGTGTTGCAAGTCTCACGCTTCTTGCGGGGAGATTGCAGGGTTCTTTAAAGCTGCTCCTTTGGATAAAGTTGAGGTCTTTTTGGAGCAGGTCCGCTGTCCTCTGGAGTTTCTTGTCGTCGTCGAAGCAGGGCAGTCCTCAGAGGATTCAGAGGTCGCTGGTCCCTTTGGAAGGCGTCGCTGGAGCAGAGTTCTTTGGAAGGCAGGAGACAGGCCGGTGAGTTTCTGGAGCCAAGGCAGTTGTTGTCTTCTGGTCTTCCTCTGCAGGGGTTTTCAGCTAGGCAGTCCTTCTTCTTGTTGTTGCAGGAATCTCATTTTCTAGGGTTCAGGGTAGCCCTTAAATACTAAATTTAAGGGCGTGTTTAGGTCTGGGGGGTTAGTAGCCAATGGCTACTAGCCCTGAGGGTGGGTACACCCTCTTTGTGTCTCCTCCCAAGGGGAGGGGGTCACAATCCTAACCCTATTGGGGGAATCCTCCATCTGCAAGATGGAGGATTTCTAAAAGTTAGAGTCACCTCAGCTCAGGACACCTTAGGGGCTGTCCTGACTGGCCAGTGACTCCTCCTTGTTATTCTCATTATTTTCTCCGGCCTTGCCGCCAAAAGTGGGGGCCGGGCCGGAGGGGGCGGGCAACTCCACTAGCTGGAGTGTCCTGCGGTGCTGTGACAAAGGGGTGAGCCTTTGAGGCTCACCGCCAGGTGTTACAGCTCCTGCCTGGGGGAGGTGTTAGCATCTCAACCCAGTGCAGGCTTTGTTACTGGCTTCAGAGTGACAAAGGCACTCTCCCCATGGGGCCAGCAACATGTCTCTAGTGTGGCAGGCTGCTGGAACTAGTCAGCCTACACAGATAGTCGGTTAAGTTTCAGGGGGCACCTCTAAGGTGCCCTCTGGGGTGTATTTTGCAATAAAATGTACACTGGCATCAGTGTGCATTTATTGTGCTGAGAAGTTTGATACCAAACTTCCCAGTTTTCAGTGTAGCCATTATGGTGCTGTGGAGTTCGTGTTTGACAGACTCCCAGACCATATACTCTTATGGGCATATAATTTCAAAGTACATAGGTGTGGAGTTACAAATAGTAAATATGCACTTCCCTATTTGCACTTAGTTTTCAATATTTTGGCTCTCGATATTCTGTCCCTGAAATTCTTGTACCGCAGCATTTGGTGGGGGAGGGGGGTCAATATTCAGTAGTACAACCTCTCCAGTCCAGACCCTGCATATAGAATATACTTCAGGGACATGGACAACTGATGATCCAGACCACAGCTGCAAAAAAGTGCCTTAACCTTTGAACCCAAGATTGACAGCAGTCTTCAAAGCACTCCACCGGCTGCTTGCCACAAGTCCTATCTCTTTAAAGGCCATATGCATTGTGTACCAAGCAATCAGTGGTGTAGGTTCGACTGCCCTGCAGCCCGGCTTTAGATCTGTCACTTGAGAAGGAACTTTTGATCCAATGTAGCCCAATTGAGGATCTCCTGGAACCACAAGCCCTGCAGACTGCCACAACCTGGAACACATCTCCACCTGAAGAGCAATAACCAATGGTTGTTCATTGTTACATTTTGCTTCCTTTCTATTTCCTTCCTGCTTGATCATCTCTTCTGCCCTCATGTCTGTGTTGTGCTGTCCTCACACTAGCCTGGAATGTTGTATTAGAAGAGAATTGAAGTGACTTGTCATTTACTGAACTGTGCTGGTCCTGACCACCTGAATAAACCTAAAACTCAGCTCTTGTTACAGTTCCTTCTATATCTTTTTCAAATGTTCCCGTATTGTTACTACCACCACCAACATTTTGGGAACGCGTGACTTGCTGTGGAAAGAAGAACTGACAAGCAGTGGCAAAGCACCCCAGAGGTCCCCTTCGGAACCTATTGGCTTTGCCAATGGTTTTGGCAATATCTAACTGTAGATACATTGCATATTTACAGAAGTAAAGACCTTTAATTTGTTAACACTTGTAAGCTCTCTTTACTTTAGTGCAATTTTGTATTATAATAGGGACCGACCACTAAGTATTGGCAAAGCCAAGAGATCCCCCTCTGCTCTAAAAGGCTGAGCTTCTGGGTTTTCCAATGCTTGTATGGTGCATGTGAGCTGAGTCCTATTTCAGAGTCTGGGTGAGTTCTGTTCATCATGGGGCATTACTGGGAGCTTTGGAGCTGAGACTGAGGGAAGATGTCAGTCTGTGGGCCATGATAGTGTTCAGGTTACATGTTTATCCAGCCCTTGGCCTCTCTCTAGTGCACACAGGCTGATGGTCACATATGCACCATTTGTAATTACCAGATCTAATTATTTACAGCAAAATCATTGTCACACATTTGTATCACACTGCTAACAAACACTCACAAAGCCAATAGGCCTGGCCGTTTTAGTCATATGTTTGTTTTTGTGAAATATGTCTAGAAGCAAAGCCGGACAACTCACAGAGACCTAAAGATGCTGGTCAGGCAGCAAGGTGTGTAAACCACGGAATGATTTAAGCCTGGTCCCTAATTACTTAGGCCATACTTAGCAAACCACCCACACCTTTTTCATCCCAGTTAAAGTACTGTGGCCCATAATAGGCTTTTGCGAGGTTAGGCGAGAACTTAAAATAGTGATGTAAAACTTTGGTGTCTTAGAGTGAAATTTAAAACTTTTGAAGCAGAAAGTAGGAGCGACTGCTTTGCCCCTCTGTAGCACTCACTCTGCGGCGTCTGGGGAAGGGCGAGAGCACAGCTGGCATTAAGCATCAAAAGGGGAAGCCATGCACTTCATTGATAGGAAGCTGAGGGCCTGCCCTCTACTATTACTTCCCATGCCCCGATTGCAGGTCCTGGGGCTCTTGGTGCCACCATGTCCGTTTAGAAGTGGAGTTACAGTATGTGTTTCCCTGTGAAGTTGATCCAAAGTCATGCAGGTAATTTTCTCCCTGCTAAGCAGATCCTAATAACCTCAGATGTCTGGGAGTCAAGCACAAACGGGTAACACAGCAAGAGACAGAAGAATGGCGAGGGTTGGAATCCCGGGGTTGGGAGGAAGCAACATGAGGATAGGGGAGCAACATGGAGGGCATGGCGAAGCAACACAGAGGGCACTTGGAGGGAAGCAAACTATTGGAGAGATAGAGCAAGGGACTAATAACAGGCAATCAAGCAACAGGAGGGGGAGAGAAGCACACAGGCAAGTAAGAGAGCAAAGCACAGAGTGTGAAAAGAGGAAGAGAAACACACTAGGGAGGCAGCTGGAAAACACATGCACTCTTGAGGAGCGCTTAAACAAAAAGAAAAAATTATCGCCTGAAAAATGAACATTGGAATGTGTTCATGCTTCAGGGGAGGGACAAACAGAAGACAAGGAAGGGATGTCCACACAAGTGAAACCCTTCCAACACCCTTATACATTTTGAGGTCATAGTACCCTTTCACATACACATCCATCCTAGCGTGAGCAAGCCTACCTCGAGCTGAATATTCATATTCCAGAGAATGCATCATGCAGCATGCCCTTCATGAGGCTCTTCCCTAGTGGCAGAGCTGCTGTGTGAGGATGCCAGCTCTAGCCTAGGCATGTGTTGCGGCTTCTTCCTGACGGGGCGAACGACTGTGTTTCTGGAGGCTGAATTCCTGGCACAGAGTCTGGTGTGGTTTTCAGGCCGTCTCTTTGGCTGGTACCGCAGTCCATGGACCCTGCTGGACGGGGGGACATCACTGCCCCTGTGAGTGCCCTAGGTGCCTCGGTGAGTGAGAAACAAACAGCTTGCTGATTCGTTCTGTGCCTGCAGGGGAGGCTTAGTATGTATGAAGATTGAACATTCGTGAATATGTGTATCTGGTTGGGGAGGTTGGCGAGCAGCATGGACCTGAGGCATTCTCCAGGAGTTGGGACAACAACCACCCGGGACACAAGTGGTGAAGATCACTTGCAGGCTCAGACCACTAGTGGGCTATTTCCATAGGGTACCCATAACACCACACATTGTTTGGCATCTGAAGATGTGACTGGGAAAAGATGGCACATAACCTGTCACCAGCCACCTAGGCTGGCATGCGAGTGAGAATGGGTACCTGACCAACTCTGCCATTGTTGCGGTTTAGGTCATCCCAGACATCACACACAGCTAGATTCCAGGCCAAAGTTCTTACACAGGGAGAATAGGCACTGATTTTTATTGGGACCAGGAGAGGTTTACTTTCTGATCACACACTGGGATAGACGAGAGCACCCTATAGGTCTCAGTAGAGTTGGTGAAAGATGCCAGAAGGGCATGCAGGGAAGGCAAAATTATCTCTGCCACGTAGTGAAACTGAATGATTGAAAAACTTTAATCTAGAACCTCATTCCAGACAGATGGTCCACCCGGGCCAGGCCTAACAGAGGTGTTGAATGGTAGATCCTGTGTGACTGGTATATATATCTCCCGATGGAGGTGTATATATCTTGATTTAGATCCACTCTGTCCCTGTAGTCAGCCAGTCTGCCTACCCTGGAATCACACACTCTGCCAGGGCCCCCTTGTTAAGAGAATGAAGACCAGACCATTGGCACCTGGCCATCTCCGTGTTTCCTTATTTATAGATGTGTTTCAAGTTCCTGGACAGAAGGCTCAGGTGGAGGCAATTATTCCTGGATGTTCTAATGTGTTTATGGGTTGTAATCGCCCTAAAGGACCCTCACGCACACACCAGACACTGCTTCTCTGTGCACCTGGGCTCATGCTGTTGGCGCTCTCCTCTTATGGGTTAAACTGGTCAGCGCCAAAGTCGTACCCCCAGGATGGACAGCGCGGTGGGTGGTGGGGGCTGGGGTAAAGATTCACGTGCTCCTCTTTCACCTCTCAGCCTCTGGTCATGGGGACAAAGACATCTGGAAAAGTAGACGTTTCCTGCATCTTCCCAACCCTATACGTTTGGAATGTTAAATCCCTATAGATTAGTGTCACAACATCCCTGACTTCGTTCGCACAAAGGTTGAAGGCTAGTTGGTTTGGCTAGGGAGGTATAAGGTCAGCGCTAAAAAACCCAGCTGCGCGGACTCTATACAAAAAAGGGGGAGAAGAAGGAAAGAATAACTTCAATGTGTCAAGGTGCACCTTCCCACTGATGTGCAACACCTGGCACAAATCAGTGAAAAATTAGAATAAAAAAAATATGATTGATACCTACTGGGATGAGGCACAAATTGTGTTTTCTTTCTAAAAAGAACAAAGATCTTTACTCACTGATGTGACATGCTTCATTGTTGGACCCCTCCGCACTGGGGGTGACGTAAAGCTACACACGGTGTGATCAGCCTGGATTGCTTTATAGGGGAGCACAAGTGTGTTTCTTCCTACCACTAAAGACTCTAGAGGACCAGGAAATATGAAGAGAAATATGTGAAGAAGATTATTGAAAAGACATTACTAATCCCTCCCTATGACATTTTTAAAAACTGTGTACTAGGGGAGCTGTGTAATGCAGGGCCTGAGTTTGCATCCAGGAGGAGCTCACCAAGTGAAGCTTGATGTCACAATCATGAGGATAGAAGCCTTCAACAAATACACCACTTATTTGAACAGAATTAAGCAAGAGCTCAGGGCTAGTCAAGCCATCTCTAGAGGGACTCTTAGAGTTGAAGGATGCACCTGGAAACTAATTTGCAGCTATCTGTGGGAACTGGGTACGCCCATTCAAAGACCTATTGAGAGAAACTTATTCTGTTCATGGTCAACATGAGGCACACAAGGTCAGTGGAGGAGGTGCTGCCCGAGCTAACACCGCAGATGAAAAGGATACAGGGATGAACCAGTTCAACTTTCTCTTCTCCACAGATCATATCTGCGGCATCGGGAGAGAGAAGCTGACTTGTAGGTCCCTTTCAAAGGACTTAATTCCACAATGGGCTGGGGAAGCTACTTGGGAGATCATTTGGTACTTGATGTAGCCTTAGAAGACATGTTAGAGCTTTGAACATCAAGTTATTCCACACCTAAATGGGGCTGTAGTAGGTTGACTCAAGCCACATGTGATCAGATAGCCTATAAATTCCCTGGTCCTTTATTTTCCACCATCTCGACAGCTAAAGGCATGGCACGCAATATCTAACAAGGCAGTCAGCTGGCAAACAATGATGTGTCCCTGCCAGCGGTGGTTCACCCTTGAGGATATGATCTGACCTTGCTTACTACTAGGAATAGGTCACAGCTCCTACATTGGGAGTATCGGCTTAGCTGAACCATAGTGAACCAGTGAGGTACATCAATCATGAAGTGAAAAGAAAAGAAAACAAACAGAGTAAAAAGTAAAAACTGGTTAAAGTGACATGCTTTAGCCCTTCATTTTCCTTTCCTTTTTTCAGGAAGTATCTGGGTTTGCCTGTCTACTGACGGCATGTGATTCCAGAGAGATTGATGTGAAACACAGGATCTGAAAGTGTCTAATCAATTGAGTGTGAATGTGAATGAGTTAGAGGTGCCTATTTTTCTGTGAGCTGGAAAAATACATCCAGGATGCATGTATTGGTCCACAATTGTGTCCCGGGACACTTTGGAACTCAAAACCACCAAGTAAATTCCAGGCATGCAGTGCAGATGTCATAAGTGGTGTGGAAGGAAGAACTTTGGGATTACTGTGGGACTCAGGTCTGGTTGAATGGATGTTATTCTTGTGATGATCACACAATGTTGCATCTTGACTCAAATGTTCCAATTATCTGAAGTTTTAAAGGCTGACTATTCTCAGCCCATATTAAGACAAGTGATAGTATAATAAAAAATATTATTGTTGAATGATCAGTTATGACATGATGTTCTGTGTCTAGTACATAATTGTGATGTATTTTGTATGTGCACCTAGCCAGATGGATGTATCTTCCAGGACTGATTGTGTCTGTTGCACAGAAAAGCATCTGCTATAGTGATGGACATGTGTGTGTGATATCTGAGTTAGAGTTTGTGTCCAAGGGAATGGCAACGGTTTGAAGGAGGGGCATGTAGAGACCTCATGCCTGCAGTAGAATATGTGAATGTCCACGGAGTCCAAGGGCCTTATTTAGAGTTTTATCGACAGCATACTCTGTAGAGCATGACTGTTGTCACCTTATTTCTCCATTACAAGTTCCATAGGCGATAATGCACATGTAATACTATGGACAAGACATCTGCACATTTGTGATGAGTATCCCATCCACCAAACTCTAAATAAGGCTTCAATTAGTGTGTTTGTGTGTGCCCACCAGATTGAGATGCTCCTGTGAGCCCAAGATTACGGAACTCAAGGAAGGGGGGGGCACAGCTGTTGCTGAATGACAGGAAAGAACAGTTTTCTGCATGAGCAGAGTCTGGCATGATTGATGGTGCCCGCATAGTGACTAATTGGTTATGTGCATGTGAGGGACGGATGGAGTATGTTTGAAGAGAGAATGTGAAGCTATTATTTTAGATGGGTGGGCGAGGGGTAGCTGAGTTGAGTGATTCCCAGAGATGTCAATGTATAAGGACTTGTGTGAACCAGACCAATTCCAGAAATTAATTTTAGGACCCTAGAGGTCCTGCCAGGTGAGTTCCCTTCACCTGTTTCGGATGCCAGGGTTTGCTTGAAATGGGAGTGTGATGGGTATGTTGGGCTGCGGTGTTTGGCTGAGGGTGTTAGCACCTCTACCGCTGCCCTCCGGCGAGGGTGGAAAACATCTGGCGGAGAGCTCGTAGACACCTGGGGTCACGGGCCCAAAGTCCACCCCAAAAGTAAGGCAGAGACCTAGTGATATGGGGAAGAATGAAGTACTCTGGGCTTTGCATGGCCACACAATAACACAATACATGCAAGGGTCCTCCGAGGGTCTCGCACGGAGGATGGTGCCACAACAACAGAGGTCACTGGGAACTTCCAGGGGAGCCCACAAGGGCGGACCTAATGGCAGCCATACAGAGCTCCTGTGCTGAAGTGGAGGGGTAGATCGACTCAGTTTCAATTGAGGTCAATTTGCTTCACATAGACTTACGCTTGGTAGCTGATAACGTCAAGACCGCGGACCAGTCCATTGATATTTTACAACAGAAGGTCAGAACCCTCAAAGATCAAATGTCTAAGTTAATGGCAGTGACAAAAACATTAGAGGACAGGGCAGAGGAGGCTGAAGGGTGCTCATGCTGCAACAACTTCTGATTTCATGGTTTCCCGAAGGGAGTGGAGAGAGTCTCTCTGGAGTGTTTCCTGGAACATTGGATCCTACAAAACACTAAAACCACCGGGGCTATCCGAAATGTTCGCCATTGAGGGAGTGCATATAGTGCTAGTGACTAGGCTGCCTGCGGTGCCCCTAACCCAGACCACTCATAGCCAGGGATTTCGATTACAAGGATCAAGACACAATCCTCACCGCGGCCCATGAGGCCAAGGTTACCCAACATAAAAACCACAAGATCGTAATCTACCCCGATTACACCAGGAAGGTTCAGGCACGGAGAAAGACTTTCATTGATGTTAACCAAAAGCTCAGAGCTCTGAGTCTCCCATATATGTTGTTTTATCCAGCTTGACTGATACTAGTGGCACAGGTAAGAGCCACTTCATTGAGCACGGAGAGGAGTTTGGTCCAGGATGGGGCTCTGGGATAGGGTGCCTGGTAAGGAACATGGGTCTCATAGACCACAGTCCAGAAGAGAGAAGCAAAGTGGCTATCGGCAGGGACACATGGCCTTGTCAGAACGTGGAGATATGAGACAGCAGTGGAGGCCACAAGTAATAGTGCAAGGAGATGGCACACTGACTGTGGAGGGGGCTGTGGCAACACTGGGGGAGAAGTTTGGAGAGGAGTCCCCTGATCCGGTGGAGGGGTCATAGGAGACCTTGATGATGGCCACGGAATAGAGTGTACCGTGATAGAACTGTGTGGACTATGCCCCGTACTCCACCCGGGGACTGGGTGGGCTGTAGCCTTCACCACCTTTAATGCTTAAGGGAGTAGAATAGGAGCTTGAGTTGGTTCGTACTGGAATATTCAATTGAAAATGTAACTTGGACACAGAGAATGCAACGCATTTGTTAACTATATGGCTACCTGTTATTGAGGGTATTCGTACTAGGGACGAAGTATATGGTCAAGCAACAACTAAAGAAAGATCTCATGACATGGGAATCAGTGCTGGCTGAACTACAACACAGAGGTGTGAGGGGGGAAGGGATGGGAGTAGCACTGACAGTGGCAAGAAGGTCCCTGGGGGAAATGGTGGACAGACTAGACAGACAGTCAAGGAAGGAGTAAAGGCAGCGGTTGCACAGGGAGGGAGATACACCCAGCACACCTTTAGCCTGGATATTAACTGAGAGAAAGGGGCCGCATCTGTGTTAAAGCTGCAGTGACTGGATAGGGTAAAGCTACCAGCCAGGTCACAAATAACCTAGTGTTCAAGGACCACCTAAGCGTGGTGAACCAGAGCGTTGTATCTGCGACCCCGGAAGATATCACAACTTTCCTGGCTGGTTTGAAGCTGCAAGTTCCGAGGAAACTCCAGGAAGAACTGAAGACAGATGTCTCTTTAGAGGAGTTGCTTTGGTACATGTGAGCACTACCCCGACATAAGGCTCCTGGGAGTGATGCCTTTCCAATAGACTTGTACAAATCATTGACATTACTATTGCCCAGAAACTGTTGGGAGGTTTTTGTGAAGGCGCCGGGTCAGGGCCTCATACACATGATGCTAAAGCTGGGAGGGGATCCAGCGGAGGTCACTTCCTACAGGCCTTTATCCATGATTAACTCCAACACCAAGGTCCTTTGTAAGGTCCTGGCAATATGACTGCTGCCGGAGATTGGCCAGTTCGTCCATGAAGGTCAGTGTGGATCTATACCTGGTCACAGTACGGCTATCAGTCTGATGCGTCTAATTTATATTTGGCATTCGGTGTGCAACCGCAACACATAGTTGGCCTGGGCATCAGTGGACACTGCCAAATTCTTTGATTCTGTGGAATAGCCATCGGGATTTGGGAGGAAGTTCTGTGCTTGGGTAACTTACATTATACAAGCCCAAAGGCTTGAGGTCTAAATGGAAGGGTGGTGTTGAAACCTCTGGGATACAAAGTAGCACTAGACATGCCTGGCTGCTGTTTCCTCTTCTGTTTGCCCTGGCCCTGGAGCTGCTTACTATTAAGCTTCGGCAGGCACTCGGAAACTGGAGGATCTGCTTTAGAGCTACCATACACGTGCTCTCACTCTACACCGAAAATGCTTTATTCTATCTGCAGAGGCCAGAAGAATCGGTCCCTGCACTGATGGCACATCTGGAGGGGGTGGTAAGGTGGTGGGGCTGAGACGCAACAGAAATAAGAGTAGTCTGTTCTCCCTGGGTACTTTGACATTGTCCTTGGGTACTGCTACTCGGACTTGGGCTGTCTGCGCGAAACAGACAAGTTCAGATACCTTGGGTCGTATTATGGAACAGTTGTTTGCAGCTACTTTGTCTGCCTCCGGGGGACTTTGGTATTACAGAAGGGGCCACAGATGGTTGTGCAGCTTCTACTACTGATAGTGCTGGGGTACATAGAGCGCCAGCATTATCATCAGAAGGGGTTCCCTCAAATGTATAGTGGGTGGCCCTATGCAAATGAGGGCACGACTTTTCCTCTCCACTTGCGCCATATTACTGACGTGGGTGCTGAGACAAATATGCCTTTAGAAGGCACACTGAAAGTATGCCACAAAAAGGTTGTGCACTTGCAGGGCCAAGACTGATTTGCATATGAAACTGGTCCCAGGATGCTTGTTTCCAGTCCAGTAGGCATGCTATATGTATTATCTATGTATGTTCACTTCTCTGTAGGTGTTCAGACGGCCTGTGCTGGGGGCTTCTCTGTATCAGGGCATCAGTTAGTAAAAACAGACCTAGATGGCACGCAGCCAACTGTGTGGGAGGCTTTATTCCGCAGATATAATGAATTCCTGCTTTTGAAGACCCAGGTGAAGGCACTAATGTAACAATTTATGATGTGAAGCTGGTTTGGGGCCTGGCCTTCTGTCTGTCTCTGTCTCTCTCTCTCTTCTCTCTTTTTCTCTCCCTGTCTTTCTTTCTCTACTGTCACCTTCTCTCTCTCTCACACACACACACAAATACAAGGCCTGCTTCACATTGTTTGCGGGCATGTGACCCCTCGCTATGTAGTGGCAATAACACACACCGCCATGCATGACAGGTGCCATAGTTGGGTGTGTGCAATGCATAAGGGGCTAGATGCTATATAGCTAGAAGGATAGTTTCCTGTATACAAATGTATTATGTCAAGGCTGACAAGAAGCGCATGTGTCCAGATGAAAAGAGGAGAGGTCGCTGTAGCAGGTATGCATGACAGTTCTTCCTTCCAAGAATTATGCAAAGTACCAGCTCTACCAAGATGAGGCCCACCTTGCCTGATGTCCGCCATAGACCAGAAGCCAAGATGCGACATGATAGAGCCTCACCTCTGACCTTCTCAGATGAGCACTGCTTGGCATTCTGTTCAGAGCATGTGAAACTGCAATCTTATTACAGGTAAGATGTTACTTACCTGTCATTACATGTCTACCTCAACGGCAATATTCATAGGTTTATGAACAATTTATTCACGCCATAAAATGTATTCTCCTCATCGGTGAGAGAATTCAAGAGTTATGCAAACCAGGAGCTCTATCTAGAGGAGACCAGCCTCACGTGGTGCCCATCCTAGAACCGAAAACAAAATGGGATTTGATAGAACCTAACCTCTGACCTTCCTGGATGACCACTACTGTTCTGTTCACTGTGAAGCAGCCATGGATGGACAGTTGAAATGTTACTTTCCTGTAAGCACAGTTCTCGTGCTTTGCTATGACAATTTATTGTGCTTCTAGCTTAGGCTATTGTGTTTGGCCTTCCCTTTCTGCAGTATTATTTTCAATACTGACCTCCAGGGGCAGAGCCTAGGGCTCTCCCACTCACTGGTTGCTGAGAACAGGCTTTAGCAAAGCCAGTCGGTTTGATGCTTGTATGCTTGTACGCTGTGCAAATGACAAACCTATTGCACTAAAATGACAGTAGCATCTAGAAACAAGCTTTTGCAATGCAATGGTCTCACGTTTGCTCGAGTTAGAGCTATTAGGGTTGTAAATTCCTAACTGGACTTCTCTTGCCACATAAATTGAAAATGAAAAGTAAAACAGTTTGGCATAAGTAAGTCTATCCAAAGCACCATGGCCGCCATGCAGGTGAGCGTGAGAGTTATTGGTTCACTGCGTGAATGTCTAGAAAAGATCGAGGCTGGGATGAAAGGCAAAACGAAACCAGAAGAAGGGCCATCACAAGCTGCAACAGGAGAAAGCGTGACGTAGTTTGATGGCCAACAAAAATGTTCACTTAGTGAAATCGCTTGGGAGGGAACTCAGCACACAAAGGGGGGACGTATCACAAATTGCACCAATAAAAATGAATCATTTAGGACAAGCACAACAAAGAATGAATAGCAAGAGTGGGCGTGGTTAAAAGCCCACAGAGAGATGACAACAGGCCAGAGCACTTGCGTGCTCAGCCCTAAAAATAAATACTACAGTACAAAAAGAGTTGTTCTTTCTGTAGCATCGATTTTCCACATGATTTTGTCATTGTTCACTCCCTGTGCTGGCAGGACGCTCACTGAGAGATTTCAGATGTAATACAGTGCCATTCATTCCCATGGATTCACCCAAGTAGTCGATGGAAAGGACTCCTGTGGGATGCATCAAGGTGTGATTTAAAAAGTCTCACAGCAATGGGGGAAGCTTCCGGAACAAAAGAGGATATAATGGCTTTTGGAGGCTGGCCCAAAGCCCCTTAAAATAAGTATAGAATGCAATATATTTGCCATGGAAGGTGCAGAAGACAATTTGCTTACCTTGGATGGCAGCTATAAAGGCCTGAGTGATGTAGAAAAGACCCTGTCCTTATGTTATTGTTCTAAGACCTCTGTGCAATAACGTGCAGAGGACGCCCAGGCTGATGCAGGGAGATATCTGTGGAAGACACCGACCCTGGAGGAGTGTAGTGTAGGTGAGTCACTCTCTCTCTCTCCAATGCTCTCTTTTTGCCTTTCAGCACTCTCCCTTACGCTGTCTGATTAGACTCTGAGAGGCTGCCTCTTTGCACTATGCCATGTCTTATCTCTCTGAACAGCTCCCTGTGCATGTTTTGTCTCCACTGAAGCCTGTCCATTCTTTCTGTGCTGTGATTTCCCTCAGTACACTCCCAGTACTATGTCAGTACTTCTATGTGTGCAGTCTCTATGCTCTACCCTAGGCACTTTGTCGTCATACTTATTCCCCCGTGACGTCTTTCTTCTCATTCTCCCCTTCGAGGTCCATTTGTAACTCCCTGTAGCAGTCAGTACTCTAGGCGCTCCCCTATTCTGTATTTCGATGCTCTCAGCTCTCCTACGTCCCTCACTTTCTGCGATGTCCTGTCTCTTTCTGCACGCCATCCAGTGCTTAATTTGTGCTTGTTGTTTCCAGTGCTGAGCACCGGCACTATTTTTGAGGGCCGGGACTTATTTTTGTTCCTCGAGCATTTACTGCGATCAAAAGACACATATGGTAAAAACGGAGGAAGAGAAAAACGAAAAAGCGTCACAATGGGAAAAAGCAGAAAGCTGCAAGAGTGAGCTGGAGGAGCAGGGAGTGGCTGTAAATGGATTAAAGAGGCCCAAAATGGCTTCAGGATTACGCCGCATCAGTATTCCGTGTTCGAACATTTAATTGCAGCGGCCACGAGTTTAGGAGGAGCGCTTTGGGCACCGGCACGTTTTTATTTACAAATTAGGCACTGACGCTATCTTTCTCTCTCTCCTTCTCTATCTCTCTTCGCTCTCTCGGCTCACTATCGCTGCACTCTCCCCTGGTCTGTCTCTGTCTGCCCTCTGCCCTCTTTCTGCTCTGTGATTCTCTTTCTGTTGTCTCCGCTGCGCTGCCCCTGACTTCTCCCTAATGCTATCAGTCGGGGCCTCCCATAGACTGTCTCTGTATCCTGACCAGTGCTGCCCCTCAGTGCCCTCATTCCTTGCTCTGTCTCTCTGGTCTCGTTGCCATTTCATCTGCCTTTTACACTCTCCTCGGAGATGTCTCTCGGCACTCTTGCTTCTCTTCTCTCTCCGCAGCTTCTTTGTGCATTCTCCCGTAAACCCTCCGTCTCTCTCACAGTCTCTTTAGTTTACACTATCCCCCCCTCTCTGTACCTATACTCTGTTTTTATTCTGTCTCTTAGGTTTACCCTATACCCTCCGGTTTGTACTCTTGCATATTCTCTTTTTAGCAGCTTCCCCTATACAGTCTCCACCAGAGTCACTTTCACTTATTTACGTTTTCTCTCTGCACTCTCTTTCGTTCGCTCTCTCTTCATATCACTTGGTGTCTCATTCTTTATCTGTACCTCCAATGCCATTCTCTCTTCCCCTAGACACTCTTCTGTATTCCTTCCCTTTGCTTCGACCTCTCTCCACCCTCCCACATTCTGCATTCGCCCCCGTGCTTTCTCTGCTTCCCCCAGCCCCCTCCCCCAGCCCCCCCGGGCACCCTCCTCTGTCCTCCCCGGGGTATTCTAGTGGTCAGTCTGCGGTGGCCACATGCACATTAGCTCCCTCTGCTGCATCTCTCGACCTCAAGAACCCCTCACTCATTGCATGCCTTCCCTCTCCCCCTTCCCCCCTCCACCCCCACCCCGGGGTCCTCAGTGCAGGAGAGTGAGCCCTGGCCGGCCCTGGCTTGTTCCCATCTCCCCCAGGGCTTCCTGCCAACAGCAGCAAATACTTTCCGTCTCTCAGAAATTACAAGTATGTGATCCGTCTTCCTGTCACCCTCGTTTTCACCCAGCCTGTCTCTGCGTCCGCTTTCCGCCTTCCCGCCGCCTCTCCCTCCCACCCTCTGCTCCCTGTCACCCTCCTCCACAGCCATGCACCCCTTGCTGCCAATCCTCCATATAAACCCCCTTTGCATCTTATCTCCACCTCTTGCTCCCACCCTCTGCTCCCTGTCACCCTCCTGCACAATCACACATCCCTCTCTCTTCACTACCTTCCCAGCCCTCCGCTTCTCCCCTCCTTCTCTGCTCCCTGCCACTCTCCTGTACAATCACACATCCTTCTCTCTCCACTGCCTTCCCAGCCCTCCGCCTCTCCCCTCCTTCTCTGCTCCCTGTCACTCTCCTGTACAATCACACATCCTTCTCTCTCCACTGCCTCCCCAGTCCTCCGCCTCTCCCCTCCTTCTCTGCTCCCTGTCACCCTATTGTACAATCACACATCCTTCTCTCTCCACTGCCTTCCCAGCCCTACGCCTCTCCCCTCCTTCTCTGCTCCCTGTCACCCTCCTGCACAATCACACATCCCTCTCTCTTCACTGCCTTCCCAGCCCTCCGCCCCTCCCCTCCTTCTCTGCTCCCTGTCACTCTCCTGCACAATCACACATCCTTCTCTCTCCACTACCTTCCCAGCCCTCCTGTCCTCCCTTCCTTCTGTGCTCCCTGTCACCCTGCTGCACAGTCACACATCCTTCCACCTCTCCTCTCTCTTCAGCATCTTCTCGGCTCCCTTCCGCCACACCCTCCCCTTCTCTTCTCTCTAGTACGATATCGGAGGGGTATTTATATAGCGCTTACTACTCTTGACGTGGTGCTGAAGCGCTTGGCAAATGGGTAGCAGGCTACTTTTCGGGGAGCCCAATACTTGTCGTTGCATGGACTTCAGACAGGTTGTGTGGCTGTGGGCTCAGTGCTGAGTGTGGTCATGACGCATGAACTGAACTTTACCCGAGCCGGCCTGTAGGCATTACTCATCCTTGAAGATGTGAAAGGCCTGGCCGCTGCTGAGAGATGAAAAGCACGAGTACGTCCACCAGCACTCACTGTGCAAGGACAGGGTCACAGACTAGTGGCGTGCTGATCCAAGGCTGCGCTTATGGCTCCCTATACGAACTCAAAGCCAGAGTCTGTGACTCAGTGTCAATTTCAGGCCTAGGCACGTGCAGAATTCTGAATAGTGTGCTGAGGGCAAAATAAAGTCAGGCCACCAAATTCACGTGCAGTTGGTCACTCAGGGCGGGGGCACACCTCTTTTACCATGCAATGGGACATTCCGGTCCCAAGAGCTATATTGTGTGGAATGCACTATGTCAGGATGAGTGAGGTGTTTATGGTCCCACTATGGTCGCATATATAATTAACAGAGACACTCGTAATGAAGATACATATATAATTTTGTGGTCCTTAAAAGGAAGGGGATGTGTTGGGTTCTGCTTCTTACAGATGTCAGTTTTTGTGATTATTGTAAAGGAGGGACATTTGTTCGGCTCTGTTTCCTCTGTGCCCTTGTAGTCTGCTGCGGACCAGTCTGGAAGATGTTCGGTATTGAATATTCTGGACATCATACTGGATATGTCTCAGTGTGGGAATCAGGTGGATTTGGAAACTGGGAAAGAAGCTACGGATCCTGTTGGGACATCCAGACACGTGTTTCTCATAATCTGTGCCTTGCAACTTGATAAAGGAAGTACCAATGTACTTATGTACAATGTACCTACATTGCCTGCAGCAACCACCACAATACCAAATCTCACGAGCAATCAGGCCATGGGGACGCCACGGGACCAATGGCACCCACGTGTGACGTGGCCATATAGCAACATTCTATTGATTGTAGAGATGACCACTTATCTATAGTAAGTGCTCACTCAGCGATCCACAATAGTGCTTATCACTTCTGCACACCCAACCAACAGTGCACCCATGTCCAGCCACACTCAGATATCGTCCATGTCACACCAATGTTAACGCTCATCACAGACCTTACAAAAATAGGTTTTGTGCCAAAAGTCTTGACTTCTCATCTTGTTCATTTGTACAGAAGCACGCGGGTCTTCGTGGTGGTTTGTTATTGTGTGTGTGTCGGTGTCTGTGTTATATTTCACTGGCAACATCTGTGTTATGTGCGAGCAGGTACATTCAGACATTCACACCCAACTACATTACACGAGGATGTCAGAAATGGAGATGCTGGAATGAGTAAGACATTTTGTTTTTATTGAACTTCCATTTCTCTATCTATGGGCTGGCTTTACTGAGACAATCGCATTCTGCTCTTCCACAGGGAGCAAACTGGAGCACAAACTAGTTGATCAGGGCCAGGAACTACAGTGTAATCAGTGGTGTAACCAACCAAGCTGGAAGGGGCCCCCTGTAAAGAGCATGGAGGGCCCCCCTTTCAGACTCACTCAGGGCAGGTGCTGTGCTGAGGGGGCCCCTTGGAGGGGGCTGCGGGGCCTTTGTTATGACACTGGTGGAAATGTGTGTTTTTTGAGGCCAAAAATATTTTTTCTTTTTGCCAGTGTTTGTTTTAATGGTGAGGGCCTCGCAGCTCCCGCAACAATAAATTGTTAGAAAAGTCATGTCAAAACAAGACATGCATTGGCGAAACCAAAAGTCTCACAAAAAAAGTCAGATCAGTTGGCTTTGCAGTGCTTGTTTATTTTGATGCTTTCCATAATCTTGTTGAAAATAGTTACACTATTTGGAAATACTAGCATGCATCAACACATTTTACTGAATGACGCGTCAAAGAAATAGCTCCTAAAATTTCATGGTAACTAAATGTTTTTTTTTCTACAGAACATTTTATTTTGAAAGAAAATAATCATCACTCTTACTTACAAGCTTCGCACACATTTATATCTAATTAGAGAGCATTCTGAGACCATAATACTTAGCCTCATATTGTTAAACTTTTCAGACATGTATGTACACGTTTTTATTTTTACTGGAACCACTGGTAGTGCACTGTTACCTCAAAACATTTATTTACAGTGCTCACCCTAATAATGAAGTTTTTTTTAAATAATGAACCATAAATACAAACGCATTTATTACATCAACTGCAGACAGTTCCCTTCTTTGTAAACTGGCAATCAAAGGGTTTGTGCTGCAGGGGGTTGGGCCTACTTCTCCCAAGGACAAAATAAACATGAAAACTTGTTGCCTAGAAATTCAACATCCCTGGAGGTTACCTCTCTTTAGAATTAGATTCTGCCAGGGAAATAAAACAGAGCAGGTCAAGACCCACTCAAAGAGTTGTAGGTTTATAACACAGTTGGCCTTAGTACTACCACTTAATAAGTGCATGTGCAGTAATTGCTTTATAGAAAAAAAAAACATTTAATGCATGCCAAACAAAATGATGTACGTGAAATTATGACAGACGAAGGAAACCACAACTACTTAGCTCCTCATGAGCCATAAATGTGACCCCAAATGCTTTTGTAGTGTTTGAGCTATAAGCACTGTATTTTCTTCTAATCAATGTGTTTCTCAAGACTCAAAACACATGGAGGATTTCCTTGAGGATGAAGCAAGCTCACCAGCAGACGCAGGAAGTTACCACTCTTGCCCTGGGTCGTGGGTGGTTTAGATTATGGCAGTGATGCCTCCTCACACACAGCTGGGGTTCTGTACTCAAGTGACATGTGGGCTCTCGTCTATCCATCGTCCACTTACATGGCGGTCTCCTCGTGAGGTGATCAAGAGAGTCTTGCATCACCATCCAGAGCAGAGATGTCTCACATCAGTTCTACCCTTCATTCATCAATATGAGACTGTGGAAGCAGGTCCTGTATGAAAGGGCCAATCGTTATGAGAATAGCTGACTAATCAAAAAAAGTAAAGTTTTACTGGCAGGGTCCTCAAACCAGGTCCATGGACATTGCATTAGTGCCACGTGCAGAGGCCATGAACAACAGAAGCTGACTTTAAGCCCTTTAACCACACCACATGGGAAGGATAGTGGTTCCCAGACAGCAGACCACATTTGGCAGAGAAGTAGATGAGGCGAGTGAGATGGACAGCTCTGGCAGACATACTGAAGCAACTTCAAAGTAGCAACCTGTTTTTAGTAGTTTTTCATGTATAGGAAGCACTGGCCTGGTCTTTTGCTCTCTCCCCGTTGTCAGAAACTTAAGTGGGACTCGTATCCCCCATGGACATCAATTCATCAAAATGCCAGTGTTTGCGGAAATGACCTCACACACTGTATGACCTTGCAGGGTTGACCCCTTGTTGACCCCTCTAGACCCTCAACAGCTTCCTGTCTGTTGCACGTGGGCAAAGGGAAGGGCAAGGAGTCGAAACTACTGAAATTAACTAGGGCTTTCAGAGCGCCATATTTTGCCTTTTTATGACATCTAGAAAGCAGATGGCGTAGGGAAGTGTTAGGGGAAGCATCTGCTACCCCTTGCCATCCAGACCCAGGCCGATTTACTGGTCTGTAATTGGTTGGCACCTTCAGGATTGGCTGTTAACAAAAAGAGAGTGGTGGAGACTTGGAGAATGATGCAGAGTTGGGCTGGTTCAAGACCTGTTTGCCCCTGGGCTTCCAGAGAGAGCTGAGGGTCAAGATAGCAAAGCTGACTGGACAGACTTGCTGAGGCTTTTGCTTCTTGGATACCCCAATGCATTGGTTACAGCTGGGGAAGCGTTCTGCGGATGTGGTAGACGGCACCGCAGAAAGTAGCTCCCTCCACTGCGCATGGTCAGAATGGCCACCCAGCTGTTGTGTGCTGACATGATGTGTCAAGCGAGATGCTGCATGACGGACTGTTATAGTAAGAGTCGTAAGTGAGGGCAGTCTCTTCTGGATCTGACGGACATGGAGAGTTAGGTTATACCATGTATTGTCATCTTGTAGCACCGATGATGATCTGGATGAGCAGTCTCAGAGTTGTCCTCATTTAGCGGAGGAGGGCCTGGTAGAGTACATGGGACAAGAGGGGAGAGGATGTGACGTTATGGTCAGAGCAGCCAACTTCGGAACTGGGGAACCAGGTTCAAGTCTTGGAGTAGGTTCAATATCCTGTGATTCTTGGCAAATCACTTCATCTTCCTGTGCCTCAAAAAACAAGCATTGTCAAAGCCACTATGTTGCCTATGGAAGTCCTAGTGGCATTGTTAATTTCTTTCAGTCATGTTGGTCAGTGATCTGTTTTCTGATAGGATTAGTCTCTGACTTCACAAAAAAATCCAAACAGACTTAGGTCTCAGCTTAAGTTTTCCATTTTGGGTCTGCATGACGACAGCACCAAAAAGGCCATGCAAAGTAGGGAGCACAGTGGTGTTTGCACCTTTGCAGTATCTTGACATCCGTTGGCGTTACTTTAGGGTGTTTTTTTCCAGTGAGACAGGAAGGGGCAAACAATGAGAAGTGATGGAGTCGGGGTGGATCGGACAAGCAACAACGCAACAGGAGGGTGGTGGGCAGGACAAGCAACAATGGAAGAGGGGGCAGGGAGGAAGAGGTGCAAGCAAAAGGAAACAAGGTAAAAAAAAGTGGTAACCCTATTGAATGGTGTGCAAAGCTTTTGCACACCAGTGCATTCCTTGGAATCATATGATATGTGTGAGGGAATGTTATGTCAAACTATGCTCACACACATGGGACATACTTATGAGAAAAATACGCAGTGCAGCAGGTCACCTTACTGTGCTGCACTGTGTGACAGGAATTGGCAGGCATGCACCATATTTAAGTCAATATGGTGCATTCCTGCATTTCCCCCTAAATTGCTGCCACTTTGGCTGCCTAGCCCCAAACGCAGGCACCTTTGCACCACGGTGCATGGTTGCCACAGTTGCAACACCTTCCTGCACAAAAACAATCCCCTGATGCATATTCTTCTATCTATGTGTGCTGCAGAATACAGCACATATGGAAAGAGCAAGTAACAAGGACAGATAAAGATGTTGCTCCTCAGTACACCACTGTGGGACCGCATAGCATTTTGGTGCATTGCCGGGTTTACCAGTTATGGTAAATCTGGGAATGCCTCAAAATCCATGGGAGTTGCATGGCAACACCCAAGCAACACCCATGGAACACCTTCCCAGGTTAGAGTAAGGCAATGCAGCAATTTGCGCTGTGTTGCTTTACTCTAGATTTATGAAGCTGCTCAGGGTCACAAAAAGTGGCCATGCGTGGCTTCATAAACCCATCTGGGGCTTGCATCACACATGTACCAGGTTGCATGGTGCAAATGTGATGCAAACCCCCTCATAAATATGCCCCCAAATGTTCAGAGAAGTCCCAGTTTTCAGGCAAAAGCCCAACTCATGTATAACTTAGTGTGGAGGATGAAAACAAGGGACACCTGCTGCAGGAGCTGCAACCAGGATGCCACACTTAGCATACTTTTGATATATTTTGTAGAAACACTCACAATTTGCAAGAAAAAGCTTTGTGATTTTGTGCACCACTAGTACCAGCCTGCCTGGTCCTAGGGGGCAGACATGGAAGCTTTGGCTGGACTTGGAGAATCAAGTGTTAACAGTTAAGGAACCAGTGACTATGTTACTCCATAAAGCCCAACTTGCATCATCTCTGGGTTTACCATCTAGCTATAGGAAGCGGAACTTCACCAGTTAAGCTTGGGGCTTCACCTGCGGCAGAAGAACTGTGACACATTCAATGAAGGAAAGTGTTTTGCTGAGATTTATTTATTTGTGTATTTTATATCGAGCACTGTCCCTCATAGATCACCATCTCTTGGTGATGTCAATTTTCTTTACTTTCTATCCATAGAGGGTAGGAGAGTACAGCAGATAGAGTAAATTAGAATTATAGATATGTCTAAGTGTGTAAATGACCCACGCAACAACAACGCCTACCTTGTCAGTTTTAAGTAGGTGGAGGGATTTTATTAGTCCATGTACCAAATTCACAATTTTCCTGGATTCCAAAGCTTCTTAGGCTCTCTTACAGACCTGACATTGGTTCGTTCTGCATCCTTATTAGCACCACCGAGCCACTCACTTGATGATTTCTTCCAGACCAGCCAGGGAGCCACAACCAATCTCGTCTACAGTTCAATATGGCCCAAGATTCTCCCTTTCCTCGGTGCTAAGTGGTAAGCACTGAATGCACTTGAATTTCTCCTTGATCTCTTTAAAGGTATCGTCTGTGCGTGTGTAAAATATTTACATAATATTTTTAATCCACTTACACCGAAATACTATGATTGTGGAGTAATACATTCGAAAATACAGTAACATTGAAAACAAAAACGTGATGCATACAGATAAGTGTAAGAGAATGGAGAATGGTTATGAATTTAGTGTTAGAGGATGGGGAATCGCTATGATCATGTGTTAGTGGATGAGTGTGCCTATGGGTAAGTGTTAAAACATAGGGTTTGGCTATGGACAAGTGTTAGAGCATGGGGCATAGCTATGGATAAGTGTTAGAGGATGGGTATGACTACGGGTAAGTGTAAAATCATAGGGTTTGGCTATGGACAAGTGTTGGAGCATGGGGTATAGCTATGGGTGGGTGTTAGATCTTGTATTTTGGCTATCGGTATGTGTTAGACCATGGGGCATGTCTATGGGTATGTGTTGGAGCATGGGGCATGACTATGGGTAAGTGTTAGAGCATTGGCTATGGATATGGATGTTAGAGGATGGGTTATGGCCAGTGCTTAGTTTGTGAAAGAAAGAGTGCTAGTGGCCGAAGTCTGCTCTGAAGCAGGTGGCCAGTGCAATTAAATGGTGCACCTTACACCAAGGCCAGTATTCGTCAATCCACTACCAGACACTCCCTGCCCCTCTTCTCGCTCTTGCAAGTTCCTGCTTTTTGCTTGTGATGATTTTGCCATCATTTTCTTCCTCCATCTTTTCTGATCGATGTGTTTTCCCTCTCTTTCACTCCCTAAATAGCTAAAATGGAAACATAAGTGCCAGCGCCCCCTCCACTGGCAACCACGGGCTCAAATTAAGCAAACTGTGTGGCAATAGATAAATGTTAGAGAATGGGTAAGTGTTAGGCAGTGGGGTTTTGCTATGGGAAGGTGTTAGAGCATGGGGCATGTCTATGGGAATGTGTTAGAGCATGGGGCATGTCTATGGATAAGTGTTAGAGCATAGAGTTTGGCTAAGGACAAGTGTTAGAGCAAGGGGTATGGCTATGGGTAGGTGTTAGAGGACGGCGTGTTCCTATGGGAAGTGGACAGAACTATGGGTAGATGTTAGTGGATGGGGTATGGCAATAGATAAATATTAGAGAATAGGTAAGCGTTAGGCAGTGGGGTATTGCTATGGGTAAGTGTTAGTGCATGGAGTTTGGCTATGGGTAAGTGTTATAACAAGGGGTATGGCTACAGGTAGGTGTTAGAGCATGGAGTTTAGCTATGGGTAAGTGTTAGAGCAAGGAGTATGGCTATGGGTAGGTGTTAGAGGATGAAGTGTTGCTATGGGAAGTGATACAGTAGGGACAGAGCTATGGGTAGATGTTAGTGGATGGGGAATGGCAATGAGTGTTAGAGCATGGCGTAGGGATATAGAAAGATGGTAGAGGATGATGTATGGCTATGGTTCAGTCTTAGGGCTTGGGATACGGGTAAATCATTTTAATATTGCTAAATGTAAACTGGAGTAAGGATAATGCTAAAAGGAAGGGAAGGAGTACTGGGGCAACCATTTAAAAGTATGTTAAAAAAAAGAAAACTCCACAATTAATTTATGAATTACCAAAAACGTGAGGTTTATGTAAAAAAATGAAAAGAATTGGAGTCAGACATTATTCACTCTGAGATGAAGCACCCCAGACTATACCTGAAGTGATTAATGTTCCCATAAAATAACACATGGAACTGCTTATAATGCAACTACTTAATGGATGTTTGAATGCAGGCTACTTTATAAATGTCTTTGCCTCACAGTCAGAGTGTCTACCTTGTGCTCAAAAAGTTAAGACATTATTTTGAAAAAATGGGTCAACCCAGTACCCTGGGACCTGGGTAAGTGAATGATATATCAAAAATGTTTTGTTCCCTCTGGGGGAAGGATATGAATTAACCTCCACGACAGTGGTTGTACCATAAAGAACTTTCTGTACCGATGGGGTTTGTGAGTAATATATCACATTTATTGGAAACTTAAATTCAACATTTTAAGGTAATCGAGGTGCTCCGGGATAGCGGTGCAGTGTGAGTGAATTATGTGTTAGTATAAGTGTTGCACTGCTATTTACATGAAAACTAAAACCAAACTGTGGTTAAATGTATCAGGTCTCAAATGAGCACCTATAGCCATAGCTACTGTGAGCCTGCTGAATTTTTCAAAGTCAATCCACAATTTCTAATATAATGTCGACGTTTTCGATCCCAATCAAAGAAATTAATTCAGGCGGGTCATCATCAGGGCAGAATATTGAAATAGGAAGCACCTAGAATACAACACAGAAAGCATGCATCAGTACTTTGCCGTCCATCTGGTCAGCATCTATTAATTCATTTGATGCCATTTATTGGCTCGCCCAATTCATGCCATTTATTGGCTCGCCCACCTCTAGACACAAGGGCTCTCACACAAGGATTAATCCACATTCTCACTGGCTGAATACACAAACACAAGTGCAAACACATAAAGCCATTGTCTGTCACAGACTATTGCTTGCAGGTACTGACACACACAGGCACATCTGCATATTGACACTTACACGCACACAAACTCATTTGTATACAGACACTGAGGCGCTCAAACGCATTGACAGACGCCCACACACGCACATCAGCATGCACACGCTGACACTCAAGCATATCCGCACCACCCCCGCACCAGAATTCACGCACAAACACGTCTACACACCTACCATCTGACCATCTGACAGGCACACGCTGAAAAACACACGCACACACAAACTACTCCTTGACACTGACACATAGACAATAACTCACGTGCACCGTGACTGAGAAGCAGAGTGCCTGAAAGACACACGCACACACACTTATCTGCACACAGACTCAAGCATCTGTTTGGACACAGACACCCACGCACGGCCACACGCTGTCAATCACCTCACAGTTCCCGGAGTGTACACGGAACCATACATTGACAGGCACGCCCCAGCGCGCACGCGCCTCTGCTGTCACACATCTGTCCACACACACATGCTGACACGTGTGCTCACACTCTCCGTCGGTATCAGTGCCAGAGGGGGCTGTGCCCTGGCAGCTGCAGCCAGTGAGCCCCGCGCTGCACAGAGGCTCCCGCGAGGGAGGCACGCGCACACGTCTCCGGGGAGCCCCTCCAGCCTTGGGCACCCATGGGTGCCCTCCCAGCCCTGCTGCTCTGCCTCTTCCTCAGCGCCCCCCTGCGCCCGGCAGCCGAGAGGAGGGACCGCGGGGAGCAGGCAGGTGAGTGCTGTAGCGCCTAGAACCCATGGAGGAGCCTCGAGGCTTGGTTGACTAACAGGAACTAGCTGCGGAGCCCGCGTGAGAGGACCTGTGCACCAGTGAGTGTGTCACGGAATGTGCGGGGTACTGTGTGTGCACGGAAACTGCACGCCGGTGGTGAGCGTGCAACTGCACAGCAATGGGTGTTTCTTAATACCGGGGCAGTCTGTGTGTGTCAGGAGTGTAAACAGAGTGTGATAAACTACACGTGTGTTGCACCGTGAAGGGAGTTTAGTAGTGTGTGGAGAGTACCTGCACGCGGGAGCAATAAAAGCACAAGAAAGTGCACAACAAAGCCTGTCCCCTGTGCAGGGCCATTATATGTCTGGTATAGGAAACTGCACATAACAGCACTGTGTGCAAAAAAGTATCATAATTTTAAGGCGGTTTATGAGTGTGCACAGGGGAAGTGCACACGGGAGGTGTTTGTGCAAGAACTTGTAGAACAATGAGGAGCATGGCACAGTGTTCGGGAGAATTGTCGGAGTGTGTGTAGGAAACTTCGTAGAGTCGCCGGATACGTAAGGGGCAGCACAGCACTGCATATGGGGCAGTCCGAGGGCAGTGTACGAGTGTGTACAGGTACGCGGTACACAGCAGCCTCGAGGGGAATAGTGTACCCCAATAAATATATCATACCCTAAGGACAGTGTGTGAGTCTGAAGGGACCTGCACACAGTAGATGGGTGTCTGAGACCTGCACAGCACTGAGGACAACCCACTATTGAGGGGTGTTATATGAGTGTGTACAGGTACAGCGCATCCAGTATTAAAAACTGCACGGCTCTGAGTATAACAGAGTATGAAGGGATACTGTCTGAGTGCAAAAAACGGTACAGCACCGAGTGCAACGGTACGAAGGGGTATTATTTGAATGTAAAGGGACACTGAATGCAATGTCAACAACTTTACAACATAGATTATAACAGTTTGAAGAGGTATTATTTGAATGTAAAGGTACACTGCATACAGTACAACACAAGCTGTGTTTAAACTGTAAAGCACCACGGCACTTATTTACAACACCTTTGCGCTGACGCAGCATCACTTTTTTTTACGCTGCTGCCACACAAGCATTCCCCTACACTGTGCCACAGTTACAAACCGGTGCAATGGGCCCATTGTGTCAGTTTGTAAAGCCTTGTGCCGCATTACACCTGAGCCAGGTATAATGTATTCAGGGTAGGTGTTGCCACAGTAAAAGCCACGCAAAACTGGAGCAGTGAAACTTACTACATTTTACTGCGTCATTTTGTGACTTTACTGCGTCAAAAATTTAACGCCTGATCAGGGCAGGGATTAAACTGCTGCAGGGCTTTTTAACATGGAAGCCTTCCACGCATTGTTGGAGTAGTGTCATTTTTTTACACTACTCCACCAATGCGTCGGTTTAGCACCACAGATGCGTCACAATTTCTGATGCATCTGTGAAAATGTGCACCATGGTGTGCTGTATCATAAATACAGCGCAACTATGGCATCCTTAAGGGGTCCAGGTCTGGTACAAGAAAACTGGCGCATCGGAATCAGAGCCCTTAACGACGCCATCATTCTTGTAAATGAGGTCCCAGGCATGACAGAATGTGCAGGGGTACTATCTGATTGTATACATGAGATATGCATACACTGTTAAAAACTGTACAGCACCGAGTATAACAGAGTATGAAGGGGAATTATTTAAGCATACAGGGATACCGCATACAGTATACGTAAGCGTGCAAAAGCTGATACATCAATGAGTAGGTAACAGCTTGACAAGCTACGTGTGAGTGTGGAAGGGAAATTGCAAACAGTAATATAGTCTTTAACTGTATTGCAGTGGCTATAGCACTTCATACTCCTGAAAGAGCTGAAAAGAGCTGTTATTTGATGGGTTTAATGGAGCCCTTTTATGGAGCAGAGTTCATAGGATTGGGTGTTCGGGGGTTTATAAGGTAGGTGTTGAGTGAGGTGCGTGAGGTTCAAAGAGGTGCAACAAACACAGTACAACAAACGTCGCCCTGCATAAGCATGAGTCGTCAGCAGTATGACCCTCATAGGGTGGATAGCATTTGAGGAAGTGGTGACAGGATACATACCATGCACAGTTAGCATGAAAGCAAATATTGACACAACACCTGGCAGCTCTGTCCAACAACTAGGATTCATACAGTGTAAGCGCAACCAGGAGACGAATAAAGGTACAACCCCTGCGTTCACTGGTAAACAACCGAGATATGTACCATGTGTGGTCCAAACAAAAGCACCAACACTGGAGGCACTGCTAAGCACCACCCCTGAGTCACTGTATTTTTAAAGTTTAAACTAAATAGATTTTATTGAAGTATATATAACATAAATAAAACAGTAGTAAATAGTCTACAATATTTGAAGTTGAATTCTGAATAACACTTTAAAATAAGATATATATTTAATGGGACAAGAAAGAAAAGAGGAAAGAGAAAACTAGGAGGGGCAGAAGGAAAAAGAGGGAGAGGTAGAAAAAACAATTTTTATGTTACATAACATCAAAGTTAAATTGGAATTGAAAATGTTATAATAAAGGATAATGTATGGAACAAAAGAGTAAATATTATAACGTATTACAATTATTATTCAGTAAGTCATGGAGGTTTAGAAACCTCCTCAGTAACAGAGTGATGAGTATTAGTTTTTAAAGCAAATTAATCCAGTAAGGTAGTGAGAGGTGCCCAGAGAAATTTAAAATAAGTATGCGCTAGTATTTTAATATGTTTCATAATTTCTAAGGCTTTCTTTGTAGTGCTTTTTTTATTAGATACATAGGATAAAATGAAATCCCGTGCAGCAGTTTTAAAGGAATCCCATACAAATTGAAAATAAACTTCTGGAGTTTCATTCAAAAGGAAAATTCATACATAAAGGCTTTGGAGCTTTGGGTGAAATTAGTATTCAACAAAGTGAAGTATTAAAACACCAACATCTTATTTTAGGAAAGATAGGGAGAAAATCTTGATCTTAAGTAACCAGGTCATGATCTGAAATTCATTCAACTTGTATAATGTGTTGAGATATAGATTTAGAAACAACAAAGGTAATCAATTCTAGATTATGTAAAATGAGCAGGGGAGAAAAAGGTGTATTCTTGTAAGCAAGGATTGCAGAGACCTCACATGTCTATGAGAGCGTGTTGTTTAATGGTGGAAATGAATTGTTTATGTATGGAAGAAGGAACAAAAGTGGATTTAGAGTAAGGGTCTAAAAAGGGATCCATTATCAAAATACAACCCCCCCCCCCCAAATATTAAATAAGCATTTGTGACAGACATCAACTTATGTTGAATAGTGGGCCAAAAAGATTTGTCAGAGTGTGTGGGTGCATAAATATTTAAAATGATTACTGGGATACTATTAATGGCTAGCTTTATTAAAAGCCAACGACCACCAGTTCCAAATGTTTGGGATAACAATTTAACTGTTAAGGTTTTTTTTTAAAGTGCTACAACACCATTACATTTGCCTGTCCAGGGTGCTGAAAAGGCATGCTCTACCCAGTTCTGATCAAGTTTGGGAAGTTCTGTATGTACAACACAAGATTTTTGCAAAAGTGCCTCATCTACATTTAATCTTGCTAGATGTGCAAGTATCCTTTGTTGTTTGATGGGCCAGCCTAACCCCTTAACATTCCATGTAACCATACACAGTCATAAATCACAATACTAATGTATTCTACAATTTGAAGAATAAAACATAGTCAATAATTATGCAAATAAAGAAGATAACCATTAAATCAATATTGAGAAAAAGAAAAAGAGAAAGTGTAAAAAAGAACACTAAATATTTCCATTGAGTAGTAAAAACAAGATAAATAACTGTTGAAATGAAATGATGTAATTTAACCAACCATCAACTTCAGTACTAAGTAAAGTACGAAAGAAAGAAATAAGTAGGTATGAAGTGAAAAAGAGGAATACGAATAAAAATCAAATATTATCCAATTATATGCTGAAAATAAAAGGAAAAAAATGGGGGATGAGAAAGAGCAAAAAAGAAAAAAAAATAAGGACAATAAAAAGACAGAGAAGACAAAATAACTATGAAAACATGGAGTACACAAAAAATTGAGGATGATGACACCATATAAGAGAGATGACACAACAGGAGATCAGGAAGGAAGCCAACAGAGGGAGAATCGGATCACACAATAAACAATCTAGTTCTCAAGGCAAATGTATAGGAGTACCGTAAATGAGAGGAATAAATAACGTTAACAGACACAATTTACACAATAAGGAATGAAACACGAAGGTTAACAACAACAAGATAAAGTACAACCAATATACCATAAGACCTCCTTCAAAGAAGATCATAAAAAATTATAGAATCAAGTCAAATAAACTTTTGAAGTATCCATTTTTTCTCCTTTGCAATTATCTCTGAAAAAAGTTGCAAAACTAACGGATCTTCACATGTTGTGGTTTTGCTTTCATAGGGCACTTTAAACAGACATGGGTGAAAGAGCTCAAATCTTGTATTTAAAGATCGGTGGGCTGGCCTCGTGTCTACTTTCGCAAAGTATCATGCAAAGAATAGGTATCATCTAGATCATTAAATGTATTCTTTGGCTTTAGCAGCCTTGATAACTTGGAGAAGGTCAACATATTCCAAGAAGTACAAAAGGACTCCTTTAGGTTTTTGTGATGGTGAAGAGTACTTAGCAGAATGACCTAGTCTATGTGCACAATGGACATTCAGTAATGGTGAGGTTGGAAGGTCTAAACGTTTAGGAAGGAAAGACTGAAAGAAAGAAACAGAGTCAGTGCCTTCTGCTCCATCTTTCAGACCGTAGATGCGGAGATTGTTCCTTCTATTCCTATTTTCCAAATCTTCCACATGTGACACTTACATTTTGAGATTTTGCAGAGTGTCTATAGTATCCTCTAGATCACTGACTCTTTGCTCAACATGTGTGACTCTACTGACCATTAATGGCCAGTTGTCAGTTAGTGCTTGTAGTTTAATATTAGTTACTTCTATGTAAGGTATTAGGGCTCAAATTTCTTCAAGGAAAAGCTCCATGTAAATAACATTAGATTATTTTATTGGAGATGGAGGATCTTTTCTAACTCGTTTGGTAGCTTGCATAGCAGTGGAATGCTGTTTAGAAGCCATTCTGAGACTAGTAGAAACAATCTCCCTAGAAGAAGAAGTAGGCGAAGAGGTAGTCTCCTGACTACTGCCTTCCATATTATCATCAAGTACTGAAAATGAGTTATCAGTAACTAACGTGAATTTTATGATAAGAAAAAAGTATTGGATGAGAACTGTCTCAAACTTCTAGTTCTTCCCATAGGTTAAGAAGGTGGTGATGTTTTGAATGTGATAATGTGCCAAAATAGAAAATAATTTAATCTAAAGATATGACGCAACTGCTGAAAATAAGAGAAAGCAAAAAGTATTCAAGGTAAAAGTACATCTCAAACCAGAGTAGAAGGCTTCTGAGGCATTCTGGTTAGGGAAATCACTGTGAATACATAGCATAATGACTTAAAATGACACTTGTGTTATTTCCTTTAGCACAGTCGCCTTGTTGATGAAGAGAAACTGGAGACATTTGAGGTAAAATGAGCCCATGCGACCCAAACTAGAGTAATAGGCCTCTGTGGCATTTCAGTGAAAGAAAACACTATGTAAATACAGTGTAGGCTGTGGTATATTAATATTTCCTTTAGTGCGCTCAATTAATGTAGAAAAAACAGGAAGCATTCAAAGCAGAATGAGCCAACATGAGTCAGACCAAAATAGGTTTCTGAAATTATTCAGATAGTAAATTGTAAATGCACTGTGAACTTTGTAAATGCACCATGAATGGAATTCAAAATGGTGGGCACAACATTCTCCTCAGCGTGCCCACCTCATTAAGGAAAACAGAAAGCTGCTGCGGTGACGAACATCACCAACCTTCAATAAGTGGCGAGGATAGGGGACCACATTCCCCAGGAAATAATGTTCATTTAGCCACTCGGAAGAAGTGGTGGGTCCTTTCTATCCCGCGGCAGCACTGTAACTCACTAGGGTGCGGACATCTCCCAAGCCATACCCCCTGATTACCTGTTAAACAACCGAGAAAAGAACCATGTTCGGTTCAACCAAAAGCACAATGACTGGAGGTCCTGTTAAATAACCAGGATGTATACCTTGAAAGTTCCATCCAGAAACAAGAGAGACACAACCACTGGAGTCATTGTGGAGCAAACAGGGTGCAAACCTTGATAGGTCCACCCAGAAGCAAGAGAGAAACAACCACTGGAGGGACTATTAAAGCAAGAGAGAACCAACCACTGGGGAGGACTGTTAAACAACCAGGTTGTAAACCTTGATAGGTCTACCCAGAAGCAAGAGA
This sequence comes from Pleurodeles waltl, assembly GCF_031143425.1. Classification (NCBI taxonomy): domain Eukaryota; kingdom Metazoa; phylum Chordata; class Amphibia; order Caudata; family Salamandridae; genus Pleurodeles; species Pleurodeles waltl. The sequence continues at coordinate 88,523,425 of NC_090446.1, forward strand.
GAAACAACCACTGGAGGGACTGTGAAAGCAAGAGAGAAGCAACCACTGGGGACTGTTAAACAACCAGGTTGTAAACCTTGATAGGTCCACCCAAAAGCAAGTGGCACACAACCACCGGAAGCACTGTTAAACAACTAGGGTGTAAACCAGAAGGGTTCCCTAGAGGTACCTTTAAGTTACCAAAGTATGTAAGATTACTGTAAATGGGTAAAAGTGTACAGCCTTGAGCACCGCGCAACCATGAACTATGGCTATTTGGTTCCTGGTGGATGTTTTGACAAATCGGACTACACCAACTGCTCCTTAGTCAATTTGATTGTTCTGACCTAGCCTCCCAGACTCCAGTGTATGTAGTCATTCCCTGCGGAACCCTACATGTGAAGAGATGAAACCCAGAACACTTTTTATATGAACATGTTAAGGTTGTAGATCCTGCTGAGCCCTGCTCACTACCAACTATGTGGTTTATACATGATTTTGGATGCATGAGGCATTTTGTCTGGTGTTTCTTGTTGTGTGTGGTAATTACGCTTTAAGATGTTCTGGCTGTTAAGATCTGATGGATATACAGAAGCCATTTACAGAGGGGGATGTTTAAACATTTGTTGCTTGCATTTTTATAGTGCCAATTGTCATGCTATCATTGTGCATGGTGGGTTTTTGGTTGTGTTTAGTAGAGAGTTTGTAGCGTGTTAGCATTGAAATGGTTTATGTGAGTTATTTGAAAGTAAAGGGAATTCTATCTAGGAAATCTTTGTGGTGTTTATGTGTATGGTTGGGTGCACCAGTTTTTCTCTCAACTTGAGTGGGAAGTTGACTCTCCTTTGTTTGGCCAGTTCACAGCACATTCGGTGTCATGATGCAATGCTGTGTGTTTGAGGATGTGTTATGTTTATGGACATTTTTTCTGCCTATTCCTAGGGTGTATGTTGTTTTGGTGTGTGACAGCTCTGCTGATTTGGCAACTCATTGCCAGATATGTGTTCTTGATGCCAAGTTGTGTGCATGATAGTGGGTCTTAAGTCTAGTATGTGCTGTTGGAGGATGTCGATTTTAAGGTAAGATTACAATAATGGTGTTATACAGTTATTCTGAAATATATAGTATTGTTGGTTATTCAAAAACCCTATTATGAGTCAGCAAGGTTAGTTGCATCAGGTTGGTAAGAATTGCCTGTAAAGTATTTAATATGTGATTATTTAGTAGTTTTAAGTTTGGATGATTAGAGCAGTCAGAGAAAGCTAGTTATTATTTAAATCCAGTGTCTATGTTATACATTAGTGGTATGTTGAGTGGTGCTTTTATATGGTTAGTATGCAAAAACAACAAGGTGATGAATGGAATACTTGAATTAATCTCTGCCACTGGCATTTGCTCGGGCTGCATCCCAATCCATCGTTTTCTGCCCACCATGCCACCTCAGTTTGGACCCAGCCATATGGAACTCAATGTTGACCCTGCTCCTCAGGGCAACAGTCCAGTCTGAACTGCAAGGCCAGGTCTTTCCTGAATCGTAATACTAGCAACCTAGGACCAGTTTCACCCTTATTAGGACTCTTTAGCCAGGTATAGCATGGTTCCAGTGGCACAGTGTGTACAGGATCTGCGTCTGGGCATTCCTGGTGCACTTAGGGTGACAACTGCAACAACAAGATGATGGATGGAATGCTTGCATTAATCTCAGCCACTGGCAATCTCTCAGGAAATTAGTGTGGTACTGAGTTGTGCTTTTGCATGGTTAGTAGTCACCCTTGGTTGTATTCTGGGTGGAAAGCACAGGGAGAGACAATAAAACCATCACAGATATGAAAATACTACAGCCATCATATAGTAAGGACCAAGGTATTAATAAACAGTGAAGAAGTGAAAACAAAGTTGTGTGAAGTAGCACGCTAGAAAGTATGAAGTAAGGCCTGAATTTTTCAGCACAAAGATACAATCATCTGGGAAGGAAAACTGGCAGCAACTTTGAGTTTCAGAACCCCTTGCATAACATTCTAGGAAACCATATACATGTAGCCTCTTAAAGGAATCAAAGCAATGGTCCTCAACCCTTCTAATGTGGCACCCCCTCGTGTTAAACAAAGATCATCCGGCCCTCCAGAGTAACAAACATATTTTCTCATAAATATTCTATGAAATCGCCCGGTTTGCATATATTTACCAATTCAAATACTACAGTTATTTTCAGTTCCTCTTTTAAAAATGCAGTCCAAGACATGGCTGCCTGTATGCTAATGGCAACCTGGCCTCCATAAAAGTGCATATGCATCCACAGTGTGATCCTTTATCAGAAATGGCGGGCGGGTGGCACCCTGCGTTGTTAACACCCACTTCCAGCCAGGACATAGATGGAAAATACATTGTTAATGGCCCTTTACAGCGTGGCTCAATGCCACTCTGATTTTTTTCACTAAGATTAGATCACTATGGTAAGGATGTTTCTCTCTCTTCCTTAGGGCACAATAAGTGTTTTACTAGGCCAGAGTGGGGTGCTCCCCATTCAGGTGGGCCCAGCCCCCAGTTTGAAGACCTTCTGAATTAGAGCTGCCTCTTGGTGATTTATCTGTTTACCTGTTTGGGAACAAACTGGACTTATGGTGTGAGTGTGTTTGTGTGTGTGTTTTGCCTGGGGGGCACCCACATATGGGAGGGCAGAGGTGGTGGGTTTGAGAAGGAGTGATCTCCAGGATGCTGAAGGCCTGTCTTGGCAGTCAATAACATAAAGGTGGCCTTGGGTAGTCTACAAGACTGTGAGGCCTTACGTACGTTCCACAGGTGGTTGATGTACTGGTGCATCGATGTTCTTTCCCCAACCAGGACTCGGACTCAGGCTATGGCACATTCATGACCTGTGGGGTGATGCTAGATGATGACTGAAGTTAGCTTGCTTCTAGTATTTCAGCGTCCTGGACTTCTAGCGGAGAATGATGGTACATTATGCTGGGAAAAGAGGGAGCCCAGTGCGATGTGGTTTAGTGTGTCCAGAGAGGAATGAAGCAAGGCAGACATCCCCACAGGAGGGGTGGCAGATTAAATTTTTTAAGTAGGAACAGGTAAAAAGACACGCTCGTGATTGAAGGAGCGAACAAATGAATGAATGGATGAGTACTGAGGGGCACATGTATGAGAGCCTTGTGTCATGCTTACACCACGCAATATGGTACATGAGTGATGAAAAGCTCTGAGTCAGATTTATGAAGCCACGCAAAGACACATTGTGTGACTTTAAGAGGCCCCATAAATCTTGAGTAAGGGAATGCTGTCCAAATTGCTGTGTCACCTTACTCTGCACAAGGAAGGTGTTCCATGGGCGTTGCGTATTCCCACGCAATTCCCCTGGGTTTTGAAGCATTCACAGATTTACAAGGACTTTCAAATATGGGAATGTGCCAAAATCTTACCTCTCCCCATGACAGACGGAACAAAGAGAAATATTTTTATTTCTCCTCATTTTTTTCTCTTTCTATGTGTGCTGCATTCTGCAGCACACGTAGAAAGAGGGAAACGCCTGTATGTATTGTTTCTGCGTAGGAAGGTGTCCCTTGCTGCACAAAAGCAATCCTGCCGACAACACAGGCACTCTTGTACCATGATGCAAGGGTGTCTTTGTTGGCTCTAGGCTGCCAAAACGGCACCAGTGCAGGGGGAAAGGACAGGAATGCGCCACATTGGATAAATACAATGCATTCCTGCCCTTACACTTTGGGTAGGGCAGCAGAGCAAGGTGAGCTGCTGCCCTGCGTCAAAAGCACATAAATGAGTGAATAGGAGAATACAGAGAAACTACCATTCCTCACTGTTCCCAACTCAGCAACTATGAAGTCAGATATAGGGCCAGAAATAGATCTTTGGGGGACGGGTTACTCTGTCACAAACGTGAGGGTTATTCATTCCACCATTTTGCAATCTCCATAGGATATAATGGAATTGTAAGGCGGATAATGACGTAAGTCCCAGAATCCCAGATGATTAATGTGCAAGACATGGAGACTGCTGAAGTGAAAAGAAGCCAAGTGAGCGAGATAGTAGCAGTCAAGACTGCTGAAATGCCCAGGAGCGGGCCAGGTTGTAAAGACTGGCACTCCATGCACATGAAGGTGAGATGAGATCAGGACTGGGGGGCAGAGAGGGCATTATTCCAGATGCCCTGGGCTTTTTCAGGGTAGCGCTTATTCATGGCAGCGAACACTGCTAAAGCCACTAGCTGGCCTCGGATGCTGTGGCATAACAGGCCATTATTTAAAACTTAGAAACAGGTACTTATGGCTTGTGGGGTCCAGCATGATGTTTATGACCCATGCCCCGCAAAAACACGTCTGACACGCCTTGTTAAGACGCTTTCCTGTCAGAGAAAGACTCAGGGGTCATTCTGACCCCGGCGGTCTCAGACCGCCGGGGCCAGGGTCGGCGGGAGCACCGCCGACAGACCGGCGGTGCCCCGCAGGGCATTCTGACCGCGGCGGTTCGGCCGCGGTCAGACTAGGAAAACCGGCGGTCTCCTGCCGGTTTTCTGCTGCCCTACAGAATCCTCCATGGCGGCGGAGCGCGCTCCGCCGCCATGGGGATTCTGACACCCCCTACCGCCATCCTGTTCCTGGCGGGTCTCCCGCCAGGAACAGGATGGCGGTAGGGGGTGCTGCGGGGCCCCTGGGGGCCCCTGCAGTGCCCATGCCAATGGCATGGGCACTGCAGGGGCCCATGTAAGAGGGCCCCACTTTGTATTTCAGTGTCTGCATTGCAGACACTGAAATACGCGACGGGTGCCACTGCACCCGTCGCACCTTCCCACTACGCCGGCTCAATTCTGAGCCGGCGTCCTCGTGGGAAGGTTGATTTGCCCTGGGCTGGCGGGCGGCCTTTTGGCGGTCGCCGGCCAGCCCAGGGCAAATCCCAAAATACCCTCAGCGGTCTTTCGACCGCAGAGTGGTATTTTGGTGGGGGAAGTCTGGCGGGCGGCCTCCGCCGCCCGCCAGACTTAGAATGACCCCCTCAGTTGCCAGCGCCTTGCACTAGGCTCCTGCCCTCAGCCCACCCTTCCAGCCCAATACTTTATTTTACATCTCAGAAAACCCTTTCTCTTTGTAGTTTACATGAGGAGCTATCCTCCTGCTCTTATAAAAAAAATCATCCCAGCTATTTCCCAATTCCATTATTAGTAGGGAATGACATTTCAGGTAAAAACAGTATGTCGAAAGCAGACTTACCTGCTTCCATTGGTTCAGGTGGGCACCAGCCTGGAACGATTTGTATGTGAGAGTGAGTTTGACATAGTATGAGGGCAATATGTATGCGAGTACATACTGCGTACCTGTGTGCAGTAGCTTTGTGTGTAAGAAACTGCACGGCGATGAGTATGTCAGAGTATGAGGGCAGTGCTTATGCGAGAATACACCGCAAATGCACAAGAATGAGTATGTCAGAGTATGAGGGCAGTATATATGCGAGCACATACTGCGTACCTGTGTACAGTAGCTTTGTAAGTAAGAAACTGCACGGCGATGAGTATGTCAGAGCATGAGGACAGTGCATATGCGAGTATACACTGCAAATGCACTGCTATGAGTATGTAATAGTATGAGGGCAGTACATATGTGAGAATACATCGTGAATGCACTGCAATGAGTATGTCATAGTATGAGGGCAGTGCATATGCAAGTATACACTGCAAATGCACTGCTATGAGTATAGCATAGTATGAGTGAAGTGCATATACGATTAGAAACCACAAACGTACTGCTATGAGTATGTCATAGTATGAGTGAAGTGCATATGCGATTATACACCGCAAATGCACTGCATTGAGTATGTCATAGTATGAGGGCAGTGAATATGCGAATATACACCACAAATGCAGTGCAATGAGTATGTCATAGTATGAGGCCAGTATATATGCAGATATACACCACAAATGCACTACAATGAGTATGTCATAGTATGAGGGCACTGCATATGCGAGTATACACCACAAATGCACTGCAATGGGTATGTCATAGTATGAGGGAAGTGCATATGCGTGTACACAACGTGAATGCACTGCTATGAGTATGCCATAATATGAGGACAGTACATACGCATGTATACACCACGAATGCACTGCTATGAGTATGCTATAGTATGAGGGAAGTGCTTATGCGAATATACACCACACATGCACGGCAATGAGTATGTCATAGTATGAGGACAGTACATATGTGAGTATACACAGAGAACCTGCTAAGTGTGCACAGGGAACCTGAATACCGTAGCTGTGTGTGCCAAAAACCCTTCCGACCTGTGGACGAAGGGGAGGTGAAGGTACCGCCAAGTCGCCCCAGGCCAATCAAATCACATATATATATTGGAGATCATATTAAAATTGTGATAGAAATATATTTAGTTAATTTTAGATTACACTTGTTTCCAGTCTTCTAAATCAACGTACTGGGATATACCTCGTGATCCCGGTACCATCCTGGTTCTTTGAGAAGATCTCTGACAAAGAGTCCCCTTGAGGGGCCCGTTGGGCATTGCAGCATCTGTCCAACAAGGAGCAGGCCGATGATGAAGCATGCCACCTTTGGGTGGGTTAGGGCTCTTGCTCCTAAAAAACAAACGCATAAGCTTTACAGCAATAAGTATGACAGAGAATGAGGGCAAATGTGAGTGAGCACAGGGAACCCGTGTTTGATACCTGTGTATGTAAGAAACTATACTCCAAGGAGTATGTAAGGGAACTTTTATACAGTAGCTCTGTGTGTGTGGGTAAGAAACTGTACATCAATTAGTATGAGATAGCATGAGGGAAGCATTTGTGTGACAACAGGGAACCTTCATACATTAGCTGTGTGTGTGTGTGTGTGTGTAAGAAACTGTACATCAATGAGTATGAGATAGCATGAGGGAAGCATTTGTGTGACAACAGGGAACCTTAATACAGTAACTGTGTGTGTGTGTGTGTAAGAAGCTGTACATCACTGAGTATGAGATAGCATGAGGGAAGCATTTGCGTGACAACAGGGAACCTTAATACAGTAACTGTGTGTGTGTGTGTGTGTGTAAGAAGCTGTACTTCACTGAGTATGAGATAGCATGAGGGAAGCATTTGTGTGACAACAGGGAACCTTAATACAGTAACTGTGTGTGTGTGTGTGTGTAAGAAGCTGTACATCACTGAGTATGAGATAGCATGAGGGAAGCATTTGCGTGACAACAGGGAACCTTCATACAGTAACTGTGTGTGTGTGTGTAAGAAGCTGTACATCACTGAGTATGAGATAGCATGAGGGAAGCATTTGCGTGACAACAGGGAACCTTAATACAGTAACTGTGTGTGTGTGTGTGTAAGAAGCTGTACATCACTGAGTATGAGATAGCATGAGGGAAGCATTTGCGTGACAACAGGGAACCTTAATACAGTAACTGTGTGTGTGTGTGTGTAAGAAACTGCACATCAATGAGTATGAGATAGCATGAGGGAAGCATTTGCGTGACAACAGGGAACCTTAATACAGTAACTGTGTGTGTGTGTGTAAGAAGCTGTACATCACTGAGTATGAGATAGCATGAGGGAAGCATTTGCGTGACAACAGGGAACCTTCATACAGTAACTGTGTGTGTGTGTGTGTAAGAAACTGTACATCAATGAGTATGAGATAGCATGAGGGAAGCATTTGCGTGACAACAGGGAACCTTCATACAGTAACTGTGTGTGTGTGTGTGTAAGAAACTGGACAGCAAGGAGTATGACATAGCTTGAGGGAAGCATTTGTGTGACAACAGGGAGCCTGCATACAGTAGCTGTGTGTGTGTGTGTGTGGGTAAGAAACTGCACATCAATAAGTATGAGATAGCATGAGGGAGACATCTGTACGAGATCAGGGAACCTTCATACAGTAGCTGTGTGTGTGGGGGGTAAGAAACTACATCAATTAGTATGAGATAGCATGAGGGGAGCATTTTTGTGAGAACATTGAACCTTCGTACCCTAGGTGTGTGTGTGTGTGTAAGAAACTGTACATCAATGAGTATGAGATAGCTTGAGGGAAGCATTTGTGTGACAACAGGGAACCTGCATACAGAAGCCGTGTCTGTGTGTAAGAAACTGGACAGCAAGGAGTATGTCAGAGTATGAAGGCAGGAGACGGGTGTGCAGAGGGAACCTGCCTAAAGCAGCTGTGTGTAGGAAACTGTACAGCATGAGATAGTATGAGGGCAGTGTGTGAGCATGCACAGGGAACCCGTGTTGTGTGCAAGGAAGTGTACAGCAATGAGTATGTCACGGGCTGGCAACCATAAAAGGAAACGTGGCTCACTTTCACAAATGTTTGCAAAGAACTGTTTTGTTGGAACCTGGGAAATGGACTTTCGGGGAAATATGTTAAGTGGTACATTTATTTAGCCTAAGTCTTTATATTAACATCTTCGGGTGCAAGGGGGTATTTGTCCGGCTCATCCTGTATTGAGGATAGTTTCCAGCACAGGAAACATGCAACTGTTGGTTAAAGAAGCCATATGATTTCAGAATTAGAGAATATCTGTCAAACATCATGTAGCTGTCATGTGCATTAAAAGATAGAAGGGCATTCACACCATCCTTTGCATGAAAAAAGCAGGTCATGCAAAGCTATCCCTGGCATAAAGAAAAGAAGGGCATTAAAGGGCATCCTTGGCATAAAAAAGGAGAGTCATTCAAAGCTATCCCTGGCATAAAGTAAGCAGGTCAGTCAAAACTATCCCTGGTACAAGTGGAGAAGCATTTCAATCTATGCCTGGTCTACAGAAAAGGAATCATTCAAAGCTACACCTATCATACAGTCAAACAAAACATTCAAAGGCATAAAGAAATGTAGGTGCGTTCAAAGCTATGCCTGGCATAAAGGAAAGGGGGGCATTCAAAGCTATGCCTGGCATAAAGAAAGGGGGGCATTCAAAGCTATACCTGGCATAAAGGAAAGGGGGTAATTCAAAGCTATACCTGGCATAAAGGAAAGGGGGGCATTCAAAGCTATACCTGGCATAAAGGAAAGGGGGGCATTCAAAGCTATGCCTGGCATAAAGAAAGGGGGGCATTCAAAGCTATACCTGGCATAAAGGAAAGGGGGGCATTCAAAGCTATACCTGGCATAAAGGAAAGGGGGGGCATTCAAAGCTATGCCTGGCATAAAGAAAGGGGGGCATTCAAAGCTATACCTGGCATACAGTCAAACAAAACATTCAAAGGCATAAAGAAATGTAGGTGCGTTCAAAGCTATGCCTGGCATAAAGGAAAGGGGGGCATTCAAAGCTATGCCTGGCATAAAGGAAAGGGGGGCATTCAAAGCTGTGCCTGGCATAAAGGAAAGGGGGGCATTCAAAGCTATGCCTGGCATAAAGGAAAGGGGGTCATTCAAAGCTATACCTGGCATAAAGGAAAGGGGGGCATTCAAAGCTATGCCTGGCATAAAGAAAGGGGGGCATTCAAAGCTATACCTGGCATAAAGGAAAGGGGGGCATTCAAAGCTATACCTGGCATAAAGGAAAGGGGGGGCATTCAAAGCTATGCCTGGCATAAAGAAAGGGGGGAATTCAAAGCTATGCCTGGCATAAAGGAAAGGGGGGACATTCAAAGCTATACCTGGCATAAGGAAAGGGGGGCATTGAAAACTGCTCACAGCACATAGACAGGGGCAGCATTAAGACTCACACAAACCATCCAGAACCATGCAGAGAGTGGCAGCATTAAATCCACGCCTTGCAAGAAGAAAGAGGAACAGTGAAAGGCATGCAGAAAAGACGTTTCAATGAAAGCGATATCTGGCATAAAGGAAGGAGGGCATTCAAACGATACCTACCTCAAATGAAGACATGCGCATCATTCAAATCTACTGTATGCCTGGCATGCCAAGATGTACACACCACATACTGAAGCAATGCATCATGTGTTGAATCATGTCTGACAAGACTTCATGTTTAAACCCCACAGTGCAGAGCAGCTGTGCCGAGTTCACAACCAGAAGAGATGCAGCATGTTTCCCTCCTTGTGCTGAGCTGCCCTTCTAGAGCTCAGTGCCCCCCTGTGCCTCTGCCAACTCCCAGCAGTCCTGCCTCGTGTTGATGCATTTCTCCGTGATGTCAGCCCTGTGTGGGTGTGGTACTCCCAACATCCACAGAGAAAGAGGTCAGTAGATCATTGTGAGGCCCTCGGAACTATCCCTCACTTGCACAAACAGCAGAGCTATCTATCCCATGGTTACCCATGTTATCCCTGGCTCAGTACATACAGGAGAGTTACTCTGCACTTTCCACCGACAGCAGCGTGGGCCTCTCTCAGCCAACCTGTCCAGTAATCATTGCAGCCAGCAGGGCTATCCCTCACTTGCCACAGACAGCAGAGCTATCCCATGGTTTCCCAGTTTATCCCTGGCTCAGTACATAGAGGAGAGCTACTTGACACCGATAGCAGCGTGGGCCTCTCTCAGCCAACCTGTCCAGTAATCAGTGCAGCCAGCAGAGCTATCTCTCACATGCCACAGACAGCAGAGCTATCCCTTGCTTACCCAGGTTATCCCTGGCTCAGTACGTACAGGAGAGCCACTTGACACTTGACACCGACAGCAGCGTGGGCCTCTCTCAGCCAACCTGTCCAGTAATCAGTGCAGCCAGCAGAGCTATCTCTCACATGCCACAGACAGCAGAGCTATCCCTTGCTTACCCAGGTTATCCCTGGCTCAGTACGTACAGGAGAGCCACTTGACACTTGACACCGACAGCAGCGTGGGCCTCTCTCAGCCAACCTGTCCAGCAATCATTGCAGCCAGCAGGGCTATCGCTCACGTGCCTCATTGGTGTATAGTGTCACTTTCCCAGTGGTGTTTCACACTCCAGCTGAAGCAGCTCTGGCTCCTGATGTACACCGGGGTCCCCAAGGTCAGAGAGGTCGAGCAGTCAGAGCCTTCTCCAGATAGTGGACAGGGTTTGGGATAGGATACCGAGTCAACCATAGAAATACAGCCAATAAGCCCAATGGCCAGTCATAGCAAAAAGTCATTTCTGCTTTATTTACAGGAAAGGCATTAAAGCAGAGGAAATAATACAACATAGTGCGACAAAACAGAAAGTCCTAGGACCTTCTTGTGCTGAGATAGCATCCTAAACAAAATATAGCACTTTCATGGCAAGGCACTGGAATGCATGCAGCATGGGGCCCTGTGGCTAACATGTTCGGCTGGGGAAACGCCGAGGTACTCTTGGTAGACCTAGTGAATGACCATGTTTACTCAGGGTTTTGTAAACTACACCCACTAGGTGGAGCAGAGATGCCAGATAAAATGATAATCTGTATTAATTTGGCTGTGATACATCTTTTTTGAGATACCAGTGACCATCACACAAAATCTCAGGGTCTGATCCACAAACTTCCGACCTCGAAAAGTCCGGATTTCAGACTGTTTGGAGTATGCATGTAACACCAGGAACACAAAACCTCTTTGCGTGAGTAATTTCTTCACTGGGTGCAAACCCGACTCTTGTGAATAGCTAACAATGGTTTGTACTTGTAAGGAAGCCTCTTTCAGCATGTGTAAATCGAAGGTACATGCACAAATAACGTTGAGAATTGTACCCAAAGTGTTCTGTGAAAGTGCTTCTCCGAGCACTATTTTTCAGAATCAGCAGTGGGACACAGTTAAGAGAGACCAGCAGTGGTTCAAACAAAAACTAGGGTCAGAAGCCAACACAGAGGCACAACTACTATTGAAGTTGAGTTGCACTTGAAGTGCGTCCAAGATGGGTTGGGTACCAACCTTGGGCTGCTTCTACCTTGAAACTGTCACCCAATGTTCACCAGTTCTAGTCTGCACAAGTTCGAATGAGCCCTGCGGCATCCATTGTTATCCCACAGTCACCAACATGGAATGGAGCTCTGGCCTATTGGGTTAGGTCATAGTAACAGCATCAAAGCCAATACCCCTGGGTACGTTAGGGATAGAGAGATCATTGAAATGGTTTTGGAATCCGGGTTGAGGGCAGCCGGCTTGGTCCTGCCCTCCTCTACTCCAAAGTTCACAAAAGAATACAATTATCAGTTTATAAAAACACCTTATTAAATTGCAAAATAAATAATAATGTGGGCAGTTGTAGCCTTTCAATAATAGAGCAATGGTACAGAGAGGGCTTGGGATGTGCAGGCTCACTCTTGCTTTCCAGTAATAGTGTTTGCTGGTCATCAACCCTCTGGACATGCAGAAGTGCCTTGGGCCAGTGCCCCACGCCAATGTCCTCATAGCTCCTTGGCAACTCATTCTGTGGAGATGACCTCTGCTTCAGTCTCTGAGGACTCACTCTTTGCCTTCCAGGACAAGGGCCTGCTCCTGTCACCCACAAGGTAGTACCCTTTCGTCTTTTTCAGGGCAGCTTGCAGCAGCATTTCTACAGAGTCCTGGGCCTTTTCCTGGCCTCGGGGGAAACAGCAACAAGAATGCACTTGCTTGGGGTAGATGGCTCTCTTGGCTAGTGCACTCAGGCATCTTCCAAAGTCTCGATGAAGTTCAACGACTGACTGGATGAGACCAGTATTTCAACTCCTTTGGGGACACTGGTGGTGGGGCACATTGGGGAACCAGTAAGACGTTATACTCCAAAGTTTCATTATCAATGATCAATACAGCAGCCAATGATAAGAGCATCCTCGCTCTGGAGCCACCACCCTTTGAATCCATTAAGAAATTAGCAGAAGCTGTGTGGGAGACCTCAGTTCTCATAGGGATGCACATGCATTATCCACACTTGACATAGCATAGTTCTTATCTCAATGTGTGTGATAAGCTCTCACTGGACAGAAAGGAATTTGATAGTTTAAGTAGCATGCAGACCAGGATCCTAAGGATTGATCCTTACAGCTGTTTCTGGCAGACTTTCCTCAGTGGTAAGGAGTGCCAGTGGAAATGTGAAAATGAAGAGAGTTTGGCGGTCATTCTGACCCCGGCGGTCATGGACCGCCGGGGCCAGGGTTGGCGGGAGCACCGCCAACAGGCTGGCGGTGCCCCGCAGGGCATTCTGACCGTGGCGGTTTGGCCGCGGTCAGAAGTGGAAAACCGGCGGTCTCCCGCCGGTTTTCCGCTGCCCAAAAGAATCCTCCATGGGGATTCTGACACCCCATACCGCCATCCTGTTCCAACACCGGTATGGGATGTTGTGGGGCCCCTGGGGGCCCCTGCAGTGCCCATGCCAATGGCATGGGCACTGCAGGGGCCCCCGTAAGAGGGCCCCACTTTGAATTTCACTGTCTGCATTGCACCCGTCGCACCTTCCCACTCCGACGGCTCCATTCAGAGCCGGCGTCCTCGTGGGAAGGTTGTTTTCCACTGGGCTGGCGGGCGGCCTTTTGGCGGTCGCCCGCCAGCCCAGTGGAAAACCCAGAATCACCGCAGCGGTCTGACGACCGCGGTGCGGTGTTCTGGCGGGGGTACTTTGGCGGGCGGCCTCCGCCGCCTGCCAAGGTAAGAATCACCCCCTTTATGTCTATTGCAAACGACTCAAAAGATAGACTCCAATGCACAACAGTGTGTAGATTCAGGACTGTACACTTTGGACAGCAAATTGCCTAGTATGCTTTGTTGAGGATCTTCCATATAGCCACATTCCCATCGGAGAACTAGGTAGTGCGAGGGAGGAAAGGCATCAGAGGACAGAGGACTTCAGCAGTGACCTCTTTTGGCATCACGGGTCAACCCTAGTGCCTGAGAACAGTGCCCATCACTGGGTATCAAGGGGTGTTCTCCTTCTTATTCTTGTGACTGAATCAAGACCATACTTGGAGGATGGGCATCTCACCACTCTAAGCTTTCATTGGTGAGGGGGCACCACTCTGGGCAGAAAGGTCCGTTGCCTGGGCACTGCTAACTACCTGTGCTGTTTGAGAGGCTTTTCCATTAGGATCAGTCTAGTCAATAGGAGAATGAGATCTTTTCAGTAACACATCCTGTGTGAGGATTTGACAAAGAGTACTGCCTTCTTCTGGCAGAACATCCTGCAGTCTATCCAGGAGCCCAGTTTAGCAGCCAAAAGAAATCCAGAGCACCACATAAGTATTTAAGGGCTAGAAAGGGCCATCCACTATGTTCTCTTAGGATTGTTAAGGTTCACAACTTTGCAGTCCCTCAAGAGTGCATCTTCAAGGCCTCTCGCCTTGGGCAGGGGGAGCCGTGTGCATATTGTTGCAAAAGGGACTCCCCTGGCATTTCTTGAAGAGGATCATCAGTCTTATAGCTTTTCTTCTATGGACTCTTGTGTTTCCCCTGGGGTGAAAGCCCCTCTGTGGACACGGTTATAGGTCAGCAGCCCAGATTTAGGGCCTGATTTAGATATCAGCGGACATGTTACTCTGTCACATTGGTGATGGAGAGCCCATTAGCTGAAATATAAATCCAATTATATCCTATGGGATTTATTTTTCGGCGGATGGGCTATGTGTCGTTGTTGTGATGGAGTAACCCATCTGAAGAAATCCAAATGACATCCTTAGTCGCTTTGGCCGAATGCCTCATTATAACAAAATTGAACAATCTTTTACTCCATGCCTGGCCCGATGGCTCCACCCCTTTTAAGGCTCCCGCTCCGCCTACCCCTTCAGGTGACCCGAGACTGATCCCAAAGACAAAAGTCAAGACCTGGACAATGAAGCAGTCCAGGGACCCATATTCTCCCGCGACATCCTAGGTGAAATGATGGAGTTGAAAGGGGTGAAGGAGAGGAGACCCACACAGCTAAGATTGGGGTTCTGTATACAGATATGCACTGCACATGACCCTGTCATAAATGTCAATGGTAGGAAATTTGCTGAAGGTGGCCAACGAAATCAAGTCCAGGTCGCATTCCTTCATGTGATAATTGACGACATGCACTGGCCAGTACTTGTAATGGCGAGTTTCAGTAGCAATGCCTCAGTCTTATGTGCTAACAGCAGCCCTCATCAATGGACCCTATGACATGAATTACCATAATGCGGTGAGGTTAAGCTTTTTGCAGAAACCTGCAAATCAGTTTAAAATAGGCTACATGCTGCATGGATTGGATACTAATGCATAAGCTTCTTGGCTGCCAATCACAAGATGGGGCAAAGGCACGCGTAGCACAAATCAGATGGCAAAATCACACATCCATACGTGCCCTAAAAACACCAGCCATGTCAGAAGGAGTGGCAGGAATCCAATTCTGACACAGCTATGCAGAGAGAAATTTTGGTGCCAACAATGAGCCAGTCTCTACCCAGGAATCATGGATCACTTGGGAATTCACTCCTGGCATCTTGTCAAAGTACTGGAGGCATCGAGAATCCTGGTGGTAGACTGAGCCTTTGAGCGGGCTTGTGCACTTCTGCACAATTTAAAACCCCATAAATCCTTAGGATTTTGTCTGTGGGGTGTGCTCACAGCACCCTCCTGGGGTAGGTAGTAGCAGTGAGGAATTTCCCAGGTGTTTCTGCACCTCAGGGACAATTGACAAAATACATTGGCCATTACGTGTAATGGCTGGACATCCTGAATATCGAAATCACAATGTTGATGGGACACAAATATAGAGGACAGAGTGACAAAAATAAAATATCGACAGGTAAGTCTAGATTTTCTGTACCTAACTCCACGTAAATGTATCTACGCGGCACCTGTAGCTTAAAGGTACACATACGTGGAGTTATGAATAGTAAAACTATACTTTCCTGTTTGCAGATACCTTTCGATATTTTGTCCTTCGATACTCCGGGCCAGATTTACAAGGCCCTATTGCCAGTGGAGCATCAGCTTTGTGACGCTTCGGTGGTGCTAACTACTGCTCCACATTTACAAGGAGGTGTGATTCCACTTTTGGGGGCTTGACGCCTCCTTGATACTATGGACCCCTTCTACGCAGTTTTCTGCCCCAGAGGGGAGTGCAATGGCTGTTGCAATGGGTGTTCCTTAGCAACATCCATTGCTTTTAACGCTGCCCCCGATTTATGAGAAATCATAAATCTGTGGCAGCACCAAAAACTAACGCCACCCCAGGGGTGGCGTAGCATGGCAAAACGAGGAGGAATGCTTTATTCCTCCTCATTTTTTGCTTTTTCTATGTGTGCTGCGTTCTGCAGCACATGTAGAAGAAGCAACATGTCATGGATGATTGATTATGTGCAGGAAGGTGCCCCTTCCTGCACATAAAAAATAATTCAAAAATGATGCTTTGGTACTTCTATGTGGGGGGCATTCTGCAGCACACATAGACGTGCCAAATCGCCGTTGTAGTGTGTTTATGTGCAGGAAGGGACACCTTGCTGCCCATAAACAATCACTCCCCTCAATGCAGACACTCTTGCACTATTGTGCAAGGATGCCTGCGTTGGCGCAGGCAGCTTAATTTAGCGCTGGCACAAGGGGAAACGCAGGGCTGGACCGTATTCTTGTAAATATTGAGGGGATCCCCCACCTGCCAGCCACAGGCTCCATCAGGCCTGCCTGCAGGGCTGACAGGCAGAGCAGAGGCATCAGCACGGCGATGAGTGCATCAGGTGAACTGCTGTAGAGTCCCTCCAGTGCCAGGGTTTGAAGGGATCCCCCACCTGCCAGCCACAGGCTCCATCAGGCCTGCCTGCAGGGCTGACAGGCAGAGCAGAGGCATCAGCAGGGCGATGAGAGCATCTTTGTCAGCTCATCTGATTTAGGAGCCAGCTACTGCTTTCTTTGGCAGAAAGACAGACTGCAGTTCTATCGGAATCCTCCTCCTACTGCTTTCTGGAAAGCTGAGGATCGTTAAAAGGCGAAACTCCGCTGGCTTAGCAGGAAGAGAAACGCCAGCAAGTCTCTGAGTGGTGTGACGTCATGCAACGCATGCATCACAGCCGCTGCGTGAGTTAATTACTGACATCACTGCACCACACAGCTGTGTTTGTGCTAATCAGTGCCAAAGATCACTCAAATGCGTCTTAGCATTTATTACTCGTGAACGACTTTCAAGCCACCTGGTGCCACCGCATGCCACATGATATTGATTCTCTTCACACAGTCACACAGAGCGGTGCAGATGTCACACGGTGGGCACTGGCTGAGCTGGAAACCCCTGTAGAGTGAGCTTCAAAGGGTTTCCAGCTCATCCTTGGAGCTCTGCACAGGCATGAGCATTTCGTGTTATTTTGGAGGGAAGGGGGAGGGTCTAAGTGTTTCTGAGCCAGTGCTAAGCGCATGTCACCTACTCATATGGTAAATATGTTTGAGAAGCTGACAGGTCTGATTATGACCACATTTGGGTCAGAAGCTCCATGGTTGTTTTCTCTGATACTGGTGCCATAGAGTGTAATGTGATTTCTTGTGATGTCATCATCTTGGCCAAAAGTCGTACTATGTTGTTTTCAGTGATGTCAAAGTTATGCTATCTAATGATTTTTAAAATGAGGTATACTTTACTTCTTTTTAGCCTTTGAGCGGTGACAAGCATGTGTATGCATCACCATGGTGGTATCCTACCTGGCCGGGGTGGCCCCATAATTGAGGAAAATACTGCTATGCGCAGTGTCATGGGTTGGCGCGGTTTATAACCGGGTGCTGGTGATGGCACCCCGAGGTCTAACCCAGGGTTCTGCAAAGTCGGTCCTGGAGAGCCGGGTGCATGCCAGATTTTTAGCATATCCACATTTAGAAAAATGTAGATTTCTGAAACATCTTGTTTCTAAATGTGGATATGCTAAAAATCTGGCATGGACCCGGCTCTCCAGGACCAACTTTGCAGAACCCTGGTCTAACCAGAAGCCTAACCAAGTGCCTTCCTGCTCCTACGTCAGGCACATTTGGATGTGATCATGGTAGGATGCAAAAATAACTTGTGATGGCTTAGGCAGATTTCCTCCTCGTGGTGATGGCTAAGGCAGAGGAACTGCGGCATGGGGGATGCTGCCCAATGCAGCATCAGGGGCAAGTTAATCTATGGAGATGCAAATCCAGCCACTTGCAGATAAACAGCCCTAAATGTGTTAATTAATGCTATGCTGGGGACCCCTCCTGGGAGTATCACTTGTTTTTCATCCTTAAGCCTTGATTTAGAGTTCTAACATATTGACAGACAAGGGGACCGAGGCACAGGGAGGGTATGATTTGTTCAGGCTCAAAGAATTGTTGAAGTATTATACCCGAGACTGCTGCACACCGCTATTTCCCGCAAAGGATATACATTTAGCATCGTAAACCATTATGTTGAATATACTGTGAGGCTGGACACTTCTCAAATACCCAAACACTATTAAACCCTTCTTTTAACAAAACACTTTCTAGCAGTTTTTACATCGTTTCTACATAATCCCAGTCTTGCCAAAAAAGAGCAGGGAAATAAGTTCAAAGTCTGGTTACCCAAGAGCACACATTTTACCCACATGGTTGGCTAGGAATAAAAACTATATCTCCTGGCCTACATTTCCAACCTGTCCAACACACCACCACTGGGAGGGCAGTGATTCTAGTGGCAAGGTCAAGAGCTGCCCTTCTCAGGGAAATGTCAATGTGTTTTGGGTCCCACCTGGTTTTAGAACATACTGTTAATTTCCAGTATATTTATGTGTCATGATAAAGCTGAGATTGGATGTCAAGTCCAAATTCCATGGCTAAAATATACTCATTGGGCCAGGTCTTGTGACAGTAGAAAGGTACTGACCAGTATGCATGGAGATATTGACATTTACCACTGGTAATTCAAAGCTTCATTCATAGCTTCATTCAGATCTCAGAGTTGTTGATTTTCTAAGCGTGTCTCTCAAAAGGTTCAGCAGTGAGCAGTCAAGGCTTACTCCAGGAGGTGGTAGATGTTTAGAACTCAAATACAGTATGCGTGTCAATCACATTTGACAAGCTCAATCTCTGGTTGAGTTGTATCTTTTAACATGCCCTGATTTAGAGGATAGAATATAGAATAAAGCCCCCAAAATGGCGCTAAGCAACTCATAGTCCCTCCTGACCCTCAACAAACATCTTCTGATGTCTTACGACTGCAAACCGTCCAGGAAAGTGGTAAAGCAAATATGCCCCCAGATATATAATGAAAAAATAATACATTCCACACTGATTAGATTAACTCGTATGTACTATTTGTTAAGGTGTGTGCGTTATTTTTCATGTAGTTATCTGAATGTGAAAGACGCTCAAAATAGTCACAAAATGCTGTGTTCTTTGAAGCCTTAGCCCCACACTCAAGGAACCCACCACTATTGTGTTCCCATACTTTTATAATCCATTTCAAGCATCCTCTATGATGGAAAGAGCTGTTTGTGTCTCCCACTGCTCAGCAGCACGTACAATGTACAATGACTTCAGAGCAGTGAAGCTGCCCCATGGCCTGTGCTCCCACCAGTGGTGGCCCACTGTCTCTCCTGGGGCTCTAGAGACATGAGGAAGGTGGAGTAGCTCTTGTAGTGCTCCTGCACCAAAAAGCACCATCTTCCCTGGCAGCTGCTGGTCCCTGCAGACCCATGCTGCCAGGGCTAAGCATGCCACATAGTTGAGTGGCTCCAGGAGAGGAGCTGTCAGTGCAGCGCTGGCTCCAAGCTTGGAGGAGGAGATGACAGGCTCTGTTTCATTGTTGTTGGGGGGATGGGGAGGAAAGGGAATTTGCAGAGGTTGGTGTGGATGGGTAGCAGGACCAAAAGCTTTATTTTTTATTTTTTACATGGAGCGGGAATGCAGGTGGAAGGGAATTTGCAGAAAAGTGTGTGAGGGTGGCGGGATGCCAGGGGTGTGTGCGGGGGGGGGGGGTTTACATGTAGCGAGAAGGGCGGTCACAGGGAACTTGTAGAGTAGTGTGGGAGGCTAGCATGAGGCAGAGTGGGTTTGTTCATATGGTGAAGAAGCTAGGGGAATACCCCACCTGCATTCCGGGCAGGATTCTTTTGAGTGGGAAGGAATATCTTACTGCACAAAAACAAACCTGAGTGGCTTATTCCTCTTTCTATGTTTGCAGAAGAAAGCAGCCCACATAGAATGAAGTAGTAATGAGAAGAAATATAGATAATTCTCCATGTTACACAGGTAGGCACACTGTTTTGGTGCAATCAAAGGTTTATTGACTTTAATAATTCTTGAGATTGCATCAAATTCCATGGGTGGAAGCACAGGAACGCACATGCTCCACACGTGGAACGCGTACCACAATGAACTGTAACGCAACTCAGCGCAAGGTGCAGCGTTGCCACACATTTCTTCACAGTCATGCAAACTGGCACAAATCACCCTAGTGCAGCTTTTTAAATGCCATTTACATTCTTGTGCCTCCCGTTATATATTCTTTCTAAGCACTCTTAACTTGCAATTTTGCTGTCTTTTTAATCTCCTTTTTCTGTTTCCGTTCTTGATTCTTTCAAGCATGCTACCATCATTCCTGTTCCTAGCTATTGACCTCTTGATTTTGCCTTTCATTACAACCACCACTCTGCCTGCATTCTTCATTTTTTCGTGAAGCTCCTTGAATGGGGAGCTTAAAATCAGCTCCGCCCATACCTTTATTCAGACTCTCTGTCCTCTATTCTTCATGTTGCTTTCCATCCTCTTCAATCTGCTGAAACTATGCTTCTTTCTGTCACGCTCTCTCTTTCCATGACTTGCCATTTCAGACTCTTTTCTTGTAGTCTTCTTGCTCTTTCAGCTTCATTTGATTCCAGTGATCACCTTGTCCCCTCTTCTGTTTCTTGTCTCGGTGGCTCACTTACCGCACTCTTAAGGATGTCCTGTTATCCTTCTTGTTGTACCTACTCAGTCTCCTGGTCTGGTTCTTGTTCTTCTGTCTTCTCCATCTTCTCTGGTGATGTGCAGGGTCTGTTCTTGATCCCTTCCTATTTTCTCTATTTTGTATACCTTTAGCTTTCATATTTCAGTATTTCCTGTCATTTATATTCAGATGATGTCCAAAGCTTACTCTATAATCTTCTTTCGCTACACAACTTCATGACTCCATTGCTTCATAGCTCCATGGTGCCTGTTAGATAGCCTAACATTTTCTTTATCTGAATTATAATAGAAATGAGAGATTGAGTTCCAGACAAAGAGGCCCATCTAAAATGATTTTTGTCATTTCCAACCTCCTAACATGCTCCTTCGACTTTAATGGTAATTTTACCATAAAGGACGGAGAATTTGACCATAAAGGACGGAGATCTGGGAATATATTTCAAATCTTTTGCAGTGGAAAAAAGGATCAGCGATCTGAGCATCATCCAGACCCTCCCCTTTTTAAGTCGAGCATAATCGTTCGACCTTGTGTATACTTTTAGTATACTTCTTATTTCTTAAAGCAATTTCATTTGTTGGTTGCATTGTCCTTTAAAAATTCTTGCCGCCCAGTGGTCAGTTCTGCCTTTGTCTCCCTCCTTTTTCTGTTTCAGAGCAGTGACCAACTACTGTAGTATTCCACGTTTGTTTCTTTATCTGTTGCTGTGACAGACTTTTTTTGTTATTTCTTTGTTGCTGCCTTTTCACTGTTGGTGTTTTAGGCTGGTAGCTGCCTGTTTTATTGCAGCATTCCGTTCCTCCCACCTCCTCACATGTTGCTGACATTTGTTTCAGCTTTATTCCAGAGCTGTCCTCCTTTATCTCTGGCTCCTAAAATAAGCTTATTTTACAAAAGAAACACCCGTTCACTGCTTATGAAAGCCACAATATGCCCTTTCTAGTAGACTATAGCTAAACATAGAAGCAATGATGTGAAACTTGCGTTACCTCGCAGAGTCTCTCTCTCCAGGGTCCCTCACTGCCAGCACTGAGGACACTGCACCCAGGGCATTGCTCATCTCCTTTATTGGGGCCATAAATCTTCTCAGGCTGCTCTGCTATTGTTAACTTCATTAGAGCTTTGTTGAAGTGTGAGGCAAGAATGCTTACAAGACTTTTCATTCTGTTAATATAAAAAGAAAATACTTTTCCAGTGTTATTTTCCAATTTCTGGTCAGACATTTCTGATGTCAGTAGCTGCCAATGACCACCACCAAAACATGGCTGGAAAAGACAAAATTATGAGACAGGGTTGCCCAATTTATGTGGCAAGAAAAGTCTAGTTTTGAATTTACAATGCCAATAGCTCTAACTCAAGAAAATGCGAGACCTATTGCATTGCAAATTGCAAATGCTTGTACAATCTGTTTCTGGTGCTTTGCACCGGCACCTATTTCTAAACACCGGGGCCCATCATTGGATTACACCACACAGTGGTGTTGTGTGTCTTGTCTTCAGATGAATTTATCAGCACAGTGTTTATCTAAAAATGATAAATCTGGCATATAAGTAATACTGATACAAGAATTCATCAGTAGTGGCATTGATGTTAGTTGGTGCCAGTTGAATTTTGCTCTTATGAAGTGACTTGGGCCTTGGCATTAAATTGTTTACAAATTAAGCATTGCACATGTGGGTGTGCAGAAATGACCTGAAGGATGTGCAATATCACATGCAAGTGAGGCCCACACATAAGGAATTCCCTGATCATTATGAGTGGTCAACTACCAGTACCGAGAGCTTTACTTGAACTCAGCCCCCTGGTTACCCATTGCAGCAGCAGGAATTGAACTTTCACCCTATCAAGTTGACCAACCAGTCCTGACACCTTCAGAGAGAAAGTTTCTACAAGTACTTTATTTCCTAAATTCTTTTTTGGACATATTCCATGCACCATTCCACATTGTACACACTAGTTATCTCCAGTACACAGTGTACACTACTTACCTCCAGTACACTGTGCATACTAGTTACTACACCATAGGTAGACTTATTGACCTTCCATTGATGATTGTCTATTTTGGTACATTGTGCACACTTGTAAGTTCTGGTACATTGTGCATAATAGTAATCTCCAATATATAGTGCACACAAGTACTCTCCAGTATATAGTGCACACTAGTTACTTCCAGTATACTATGCACACTAGTTACCTCCGGTACATAGTGCACACTAGTTACCTCCAGTACATTATGCACACCAGTTACTGCACCATGGGTAGTCTTCTTGACCTTCCAGTGATGATGGGGTATTTTGGTACATTGTGCACACTAGTAACTTCTGGTGCATCGTGCACACTAGTTACCTCTGGTGCACAGTTCACACTAGTTCTAAACACATAATAAACACAACAACTACATTTACATGCATTACTCATTTAAAATTACAAAACACACTTACCCAGGGGCTGTGCGTGCTCCTTGGTGCTGTTCTTCTCCGGCGCTGGAAGAGCTGCCCTAACCAATCCAGAGCTGCCCTAACCAATCCAGACGCTGCTCTCATGCTGTTAACCAGCATGAGAGAAGTGCCTGGATTGGATGGAGTGGCCTGTCTGGACGCTCCTCCAGGCCCTAGAGGCCTGTGTTTGGTCTCCACCCAGCCGTGTTAAGACAGCTGAGTGGAGAGCTTCAAAGTCCGCATGTCACTTTGGCCGGTGCAAAACAGCAAGCCAAAGTGACATGCGCACTTTGGAGTGCCCAGTCAAGACCCTGCCCCAGTCCTTTGCTGCCAATCGGCAGAAGAGGACACGCCCAGCATGTTCCAACCGCTGCGAGCCACACCGGTAAACATAGAATGGCTATGACATCTTTTCATTGCCATTTTATTTTTGCCTTCTCGGCTCGCAGCGGGCAGGATTGGGCGACACTTCCCCACCCTTAAGAAGAAATCGCCACTGAATTGCACACTAGTTACCACCAGTACACAGTGCGTGGAAGTTGTCTCCAGTACACAGTACACACTAGTTATGTCGAGTTTACAGAGCACACTAGTTGCCTCCGGTACACAGTGCCTGGAAGTTACCTCCAGTGCACAGTGCACACTAGTTACCTCCAGCACACAGTGCGCACTAGTCACCTCCTGTGCACAGTGCACACTAGTTACCTCCAGTATACAGTGCGTGGAAGTTGTCTCCAGTGCACAGTACACACTAGTTATGTCGAGTTTATAGAGGAGCACACTAGTTGCCTCCGGTACACAGTGCATGGAAGTTACCTCCAGTGCACACTAGTCACCTCCAGCACACAGTGCACACTAGTTACCTCCGGTGCCCTGTGCCCACTAGTCACCTCCTGTGCACAGTGCTCACTAGTTACCTCCGGTGCTCTGTGCCTGGAAGTTACCTCCAGTGCACAGTGCACACTAGTTACCTCCTGCACACAGTGCACACTAGTCACCTCCTGTGCACAGTGCACACTAGTTACCTCCGGTGCTCTGTGCCTGAAAGTTACCTCCAGTGCACAGTGCACACTAGTTACCTCCAGCACACAGTGCACACTAGTCACCTCCTGTGCAGAGTGCACACTAGTTATCTCCAAAACACAGGGCTCACTAGTTATCTCCAAAACACAGTGCACACTAGTTACCTCCGGTGCCCTGTGCCCACCAGCTGTAGTAACAGAACACCTAATATGACGTGGGAATAAAGGGAAAGGATTTCCTCATTTGCACGGAGCCACACCCCCCTACAAATAAGGGAACACCCTCCAAAAAGTGCTCCATCTTTCAGAAGGGTCACCCCTTCTGTCATATCAAAGTGCCTGGGTGAAGCAAGCACCAGGTGCACACACTTGTTACACCCGAGGTGCGAAGTGGGGCGCTTTGTATAATTTGTATAATCTGATCCAGAAAAACTCTTTCAAGTCCTTGCTGTTTCTGGAACGCCTGCCCCCAAAAAGAAGGGTTCTGACAATTTTGACCACTTGGGTGTTCCCACAATAGGTTATTAATCTTGTGAATAACTCAAAAGGCTAAATGATATACTTTTACATAAAATCTCTTGGTCTCCTTCTTGGGTAAACAAAAAAGGTTCAATTAATATTTTCAATTATGTTGTAGTGTTTGATATCATGTCATACCTTAATTGAACCCTTGTAGCACTTTCCGTGTGGTCAAGTAAGAGCCCTCCTTCTAGTTATGCATGGTTAAGAGAGTGTGGGTTTAGAGGGTGACCTGCGTGAGAAGTGTTGAGTGTTGTGTGTGTGGTTTCGGATGAGTGTTCTACTCCTGTCTCTCATGCAATGCATGGCGGACACATGCAGTGAAAAGGAGTGACCCCCATCCTCAAACAGACAGGGCAACAGCCATTGTGACTTGGCAGCCTCTCGGCGACGAGCCTCTGGGCCAGTTTTCCACTGGTAAAGCAATCGGAGGCTCGGTCGGGGTCAACCTGGGGCTTTCTGTGACTCTAACTAAAGTGAAGAACCAGACGTTTAGTCAGCAAATGTGATAATGCTTTTTTTAAATTAAATGTTTTGCATTAACTTATAAACACACAATTGGCATTTGTAGAAGAGAAAGCATGTTAATTTCATTTAGAATGACCATAGCTAATGTAGGCCTCCTTTTTAAAATGACTATCATAGTTTGACATTGCGCTGTGTGACACATGAACATTTTACTTCTTGTGAGGCTAGAACTCTAACTATCAAAGTTCTTTTGCCTCCTTTCCAATATGAAGATGTGTTTTCTTTTCTTTGTGATAATCCTGGAATGTTTTGATGTGTCATATTCACGATGACACCTGCAGAGTACTGACTGGTCCCTGCATCTCATCTGGTTGCACATAGTGTAAGCTTGAAGGAAGCTGAGAGAAGCCTCTTTTATGAGGAGTCCTGAGGTTCTAACAAGCATTACCTCCCGTCCCTCCCTCGCCTTCCTTTAACCAATGAGGCTTCCTGCCTCCCCCTAGACCCTCCCTTCCCCCTTCAAGACCCACTCCCCACCCCCACCACCTCCTGTTCTTTTTTGTCTAGCCCACGCTAGACTTACCTTCTGCCTTTCCTCCACGGCGGGGCCTGGGGGTCATCGTTTTCGGCACTCCTCGAGGCGCGGAGCTCCTCGGGGTGTGCTCCGGCTGGTCGCGCCTCTGGTAGGCAGGCGGGGCCGCATTGCAGACACGTCCTGGGAGTCGGCTGACGAGGTCAGTCGGCTCTTTGCTGCTGGGGCGTCTGTTTCCGGTTCCTCAGCCCGCAGAGCCGCGCTGAGGTGCCGGTTGGCATTTTCGGCATCATGGATGGTAGGATCTGGCCCTGAGAGCAGGTATCTATTCGGCTTAGTCTGCCCAATCGTTGGTGCAGGATTTTGATAAACTGGCGGTTGCTGTGCAGGAGGGTGCAGAGTGCTCCGAACATCTGGCTGTCATGGAACAGCAGGCCAGGTTGCTGGCGGACGTATCGTCAGATGTGGTCCGTACTTCAGCTCTGGCATCTGGGGCTTTGATTGGGGCTCGTAGGTCCCTCTGGTTACGGTCATGGAAGGCGGATCCTGGTGAGAAGTCTGCTCTCCTGAGACTGCCGTTTGAAGGACGTCGTTTGTTTGGTGATCAGTTGCCTTCCATGCTTTCCAAGGCATTTAAGGAGAGGAAACATGCCTTACCTTACAAAGGTGGTTCTGCTTCTGGCAAAGGGTGGAGGAAGCATTCCCGTTCTTCGCCCAAGATGGATTCCAAATCTTTTTCTTTTAGGAAATGTTGTTTTCAGCCCCGTTTTTCCCCTAAGAAGTCTGCTCCTTCGAACCGGGGTGGTTTCAAGAAGGGGTCCTGACAATCACTGTGGGCCTGGCATAGGGCAGGTTGGGGGACGGCTGAGGCACTTTCTTCCTGTTTGACAGGAGAGTGTCAGTGATCATTGGGTGCTGGACATTGTGGCCAATGGTTACGACATAGATTTCGATATGGTGCCTCCAGATTCCGGGGTTCGTCCCACTCCTCTGCCTGCGGTCGGGGCACGGAGACAGGCTTTGTTGAAAGGGGTCCGGGTCTTGCTTCTCAAGGGGGCCATTTCCCGAGTTCCTGTGGGAGAAAGGGGTCTGGGCACTTATTCAGTCTTGTTTCTGGTTCAGAAGGTGTCAGGGGGTTTTCGGCCTGTCTTCAATCTGAAAGGTGTGAATGCTTGGATCAAGACGGTACATTTCCGTATGCTGTCAATTCAGACTATTTTTCCGATGGTCAGTCAAGGGGACTTTCTGGCATCTCTGGATCTGCAAGATACGTACCTCCATGTTCCAGTGGCAAGGTCTTCTCAGCGGTTCGTACGGTTTGCTGTAGGACAGGAGCATTATCAGTTTTGTGTCCTACCTTTCGGCCTCAAGTCATCTCCCCGAAGTTTCACCAAGGTGCTGGCCCCTCTGGTGGCTCTTCTGCATTCAGAAGGGGTGTTTATTCATCCTTATCTGGAGATATCCTAATCCATGCACCCACACAGGTCCAGTTGCGGAGGCATGTGGCCCGGGTTCTGTTGGTCCTGCAAAGACACAGGTTTTTGATCAACTGGGGGAAGTCAGATTTGGCCCCTTCCCAAGATCTGGTGTTTCTAGGGGCTCGGTTTCTGACTCATCAAGGTTTGGTGGCTGCGACCTCTGGGGACCCCTTAATGGCATCTATGAATGCACTGTTTTATTGACCAAGCTCAGTAGCGAACCTCAATCTATCCAATAGTGCTTTATGATTCCTAAATCTGCATAAAGAAAAGCGCTAACTGGAGCACCACCAATTTATGGCGTGCTCCTGCTTTGCCAAACTCTAAATAAGGTCCTTATGGTCTCATTTACAACAAACTGGTGCATCGGTCGTGATGCATCAGTTTGCTTGCGCCCCCCCTGCACCCCACTAGCAACACCATGGTAGCAATGCATTTACAATACTGCGCAGCATGGCACTCGTTTGCACAGCTGCATAAGAATATCTGACTGAGTTGTAGTGCTTTGCTGGACTAGCGTAACAAATTTTGACGCTAGTTCAGCAAAGCTTGGGGAGGCCCATTTAAAACATCCTATAGTCACTTTAACACCTGTCCTTGAGCAGGCATTAAAAAGCGCCATTCCTGCGGGCCTCCTAGCGGGGGAACGCCTCCCTTGCAAACATTATTCCTGGCGCAGGTATAATGTGGTGCAAGGGTTTATAAACTGGCGAAATGGTGCCATTGCACCAGTTTGTAAATGCTGCGCTGTGTGGAGTACTGTTTGCGCTCCCGTAGCGTAAACAAAAATGATGCTACGGCAGCGCAAGGGGCTTGTAAATGAGCCCCTCGGTTTGTTATGCAGCCATATATAATAAAATAATATATTCGTGTGAAAACATTAACATTTGTGTACTAGTCCAAGTGTATCTCACCTTCATTACAAAGCAGCATTCATTTTTTGCACATTTCCTGCATGGAATGTAGGCGGAGAGCTTGCCTTACAGGCAACAATTGACTAATCTCTGCACTTCTACGTTTTTAAAAATAAATACAAACAGATTGTAAGCAGTGATCGCTGAACATATGTCGATTTTATCCTTAAAACAAATGTTTCCTTTTCTGATAAAAACAAGGCCAGCGACGACCCCTGGTACTTATATTTCAGCAGAAAAGGGTAAAGTTGAGGATGTTGGTAAATTATTTTGTCTCCATGACCTTGCCTTGGGGAAGGTGTGTGCTATGTGTTATTCCTGCAGAAACCCACAGCAGCTGAGGAACTGGCATTCAGAAACCTGCAAAAAGTTGGACTTTAGTTAAGCTGTGCGAAGCCATTCACATGTTGGAGAAAGCATGCTTGACATTTGTATTCCTGTAGAATTACTTCAAGGGAAAACCTGTATGGGCAAAGCTGAGTAAGGGGTAAACGACAGCCCAGATGACCTAAAGCAATTCTGGCATGTAGCGACACATAGATGAGTTGTTGTTGCTCCACTTTAGAGCTGTGAGAACTCAGGAGATCTGTTCCTAACCTAAGTTCACACAAAGAAGCTGAACATTGGACGCCCAAAGGTAAGGGGTCACCGGGTTTCTTAGAGAACAACTATGTTCTTTAGAGGTTCTGGGGCATATTTACAAGAAAGAGGCACATCATAGATAATGCGCCACTTTTCTTTCGCCCCATTTACAACACGGCGCAGCATGCCGCACGTTAGGCTAATAGAGTAAAAAATGTTGAGGCTATTGTGGCGCTTTGGTGGATAAGCGCAAAAAATGATGGTGGTAATCCCCTGAAGTCAAGGGAGGCCTAATGAATACAATGGGAGCATCACTTTAACACCTGCTTAAGGCAGGCGCTAAAAATGCCTGGCGCAGGCATAATGCGGCGCAAGCTGTTACAAAGTGGCGCAATGCTTGCATTGTGCCACTTTATAAATAATGGCATGGGGAATATGCCTCCTTAAAGCCACATTAGCGTAAAAATTTGTCGTGAATGTGGCACAGGTGTCTTGTAATGTCCCTCTGTTCTTTAGAGATTGAGAGGGCATGCCGCCCGCCAAGATCTGACCACCGTGCGGCCGCCAATGCAGCCGCACCCCCGCCGCAGCCATTTGGAGATCCCCGCTGGGCCGGCGGGGATCACGGCCACAACATAGGAGCCGGCTCCAAAGGGAGCTGGCGGTGTTGCGGCCGTGCAACGGGTGCAGCAGCACCCGTCATGCTTTTCACTGTCTGCATAGCAGACAGTGAAAAGCTGCATGGGGCCCTGTCAGGGGCCCCACGACTCCCCGTTTCGCCAGCCTTTCCCTTTTCTGCAAACCGCCAGAAAAAGGCTGGCGGTCGGGGACTCGTAATCCCCTGGGCAGCGCTGCAAGCTGCGCTGCCCAGGCGGATTATCACCACCGGGGCAAAAGTGGCAGAATACCGCCGGCCCCGGCGGTGCGACAGGGGCGCTTCCGCCGCGGTCCTAATACACCTGGAAGCACCGCCAGCCTGTTGGCGGTGCTTCCGTCATTTTAGCCCTGACGGTCTCGTACCGCCAGGGTCAAAATTACCCCCTGGGTCTTGTCATATAAGTTCAGATCGTTGCTCCTCTGCAAGGAGGGTGTTTTACCTCCTTCCACATGTTTGTTTTGGTGAAACAGTTAAGGTGTGATGATAATGATCGCTTCTTGTACAATCTCATCAAGTGTTAGCAGTTCTAGGCATTGCATTTCTGGGATTCTTGCTTGAAGTGGTACAGTTTGCCACCACCAGTGGTGAGGGCAGCTGTATTAACCCAGTACCTATCAAACTTAAATTCCCCCTCCAAGTTTGTTAATTTTCAGTTCAGCCTTTATCATTTTGAAGGCTTTGAAACCAGACACACAAGTTAAAATTACTTCCCGCACTGAAGTGGGAGCCAGCTGCAGAGTGCCATGAACTTCCAGTTGGGAAGCAAAAGATGCAACCAAACTCCTCCTTCCAAGGCTCCGCCCGAAGACTTTTAAACTGCTCCATCTTTAAACTGGTAAGACCATAATAGATTCACTGGTCTTTTCAAGGCTAGACTATGCAAATGCACTTCATTCAGGCCTACTGGTGGTTCTTATCTTCAAATTGCAGATGGTTCAGAATGCAGCTGCAAGACTGATTGTTAAACTGCTTGGACGACAGCCCATCTCTCCTATCTGAAGTCACTCCACTGGCTTCCTGGGGACAAACTGAGCAAATTTAAAGCCCTTTGTCCACCACCTTTGGTATAATGACATACCAAGAGACAGGTATTTGGTGTGTTGAGAACAAATGCAATATCTGTTGGCCCAGAAGATGGTTAAAGTGCTTAACCACAACATCTGCCTGTGCCACAAATTCGAAATAAGCAAACTTACATTTGCGCTTCATAGTGGGGTACCTGCTGCTGATGTGTCAACATTCTTGCAACAGGTGATACATAAATTGTAGATCCAGTTTACTGTTTTGTGTGCATGTGAGATATTTATTGCAAGTGATATTTCATATTGCACCGGTTAAAAACAGCATTTGCGATTTTTACTGGATGCAATGTTTTCTGTATGCGGTTGTTTTCCAGGTTCATTAAATACCAATTTCGTCGTGTGTGCCACATACTCGTGGCTCATGGTAACACTGTATTTACCCAGTGGAAAGGGCATCTATTGTGTTTAGTATTTCTCACTGATTTATCGCAAGGCTTGGAATAAACCCTATTATGTTACTTTATGCAGATTTGTGGAGCGCACTATTACTCAGGAGGATGTACTGGTGCTGAGCAGGTGTGAGTCTAGACACACCTAGGGCCTAGTGGGACTACTCAAAAAGCCACATCTTCAGCTTCTTGCAGAATCCAAGAAATGAGGAGGGGGCCCTTATGTGCAGTGGCAGGTCTTTCCACTCCCTGGTGGTAAATGTGGGTTTGGACAGTGTGAAATAACCTCTACCTTTATCCCTGAACGTATAGTTAACAGGCTATAGGAGCCTCACACGCAGACCCTACACTACGGATAGCCATCCTGTCTACTCCTTTGTGCATCAGGAGTCACCCTCCACAGCCTTCCTGTCTCTGCGTGAGAGAAAAGCATCTGAGTGGCAGCCTCCTTCTGAGAAAACCGGATGCAGATGTGGTGGGAGCCATGTCAGAGTCAGGCCACCAAGCAGATGTGTGTGTGTGTGTGTGTCAGAGAGAGAGAGAGGCAAAACAACAAAAAGGCACACAGACACATGTTGATACTTACGAGAGAGGCACTGAAGAGCAACATCAAAGACACGTTTCTGTATTGACAAAGCCTGCTCCCTCACAAGCAAACCGCAAGATAGCGGAGAGGAATAATGAGTCTGTTTTCAAAATGTTTGAGCAACTGATAAGAGACAAATCTCATCTAAGAAAAGTAAATGATGTAGTTAATGTGCCTGGTGCAGGTATCTGTCTCCTATCTGCAGTCCACTGGCTCAAAGCCAGTGGCGGCCGGTAATTTTAGGAGGAAGTGAGGTGGGCGGGAAGCACACTCACACTCATTCATTTGCACACGCGCTTCCATTCACAACACTTATCAAATAATCAAACATACATGCATGCACCAAGCATTCATTTTAAAAAAACACACACACTTACCTTCAGCTTTGCCTCAGATGTCCCAGGATGGTTGGGACTGCTGCCTTCCCTCACTGAGGGAAGGCAGCAGTCCCAACTTCGTCACAGAGTGGGATGGGGTCAGTGAGACTGCTGACCCCACCCCACTCTGTGACCAGGTGTCACTGATTGACACTCGCCCTGGGCGCTTCAGGGCTTAAAATTGAAGTGCCCAGGTTGGAGTTAATGGGTGACGCTTCCCCTCGTCACCAAGGAGAAGGGCCTTGAGGCAACTTTGTGAACCGAGGAAGCCACGCCCATAGGAGCTGTGACCTCTTTAGCCCAGCAAAGTTCAGCTCAGGCAGCCAAGAGTCTGCGCAAATCGCGCATGTCTCGCTCCTGGATGCCTGATCTGAAAATGAAGAGTGTCTGTCAGGCTGACCTTTGCTCAGTCTGACAGGCACTCTTCATGAGGGGCAAAAGTTAGGGGGGAGCGTGGCCCCTCCGCCCTAAAGGACGGGCCGTGGCTGCTCAAGCAATTACAATATCTCAGAGGGTTATTGAGCCAGCCACAGACTCTGTACAATCATGGAACTCACAAACACACCGGCTCTGAAGGACATAGCCTCTGAACTCTTGCAAAATGTAATCATTGAATAGGGGAAGTCTCTTGTGAAGGATCTGCCATGACACCCAGAATCTACAACTCTACTTTAAAGTCTCCTCTGCTTCAGACATCCACAAACACTGTCTGCACATGACCCAGAGCGGGATGTCCATCTCTTTAAGCTCTACCAAACCAAGACAAATTTCCTGTTATTTGCCAAGAACGCAAACAAGAAACAGTACAAACCTGGCTCAATTACATGACCCTTGAAGGCTTCAAAGCCCAACTTTCAGTGAATGCCCAGCTCTTGGAATCACCTTAGACACCAACCTCATCTTCAAGGAACACATTGCCAAAAAGCACAAAGACTGCTTGGTATTAACTCTTTCTTCTAAAGAAAGTGACTTCATTTCTTACAGAACTCCCACACACTGCAGCTGGTCTTATCCAAGGACCAAAGAAGTAAGATCACATCACTCCCATCCAGAGGGAACTACAATGGCACCCCTTGCTGGCCAGCACCTTTTTCAAAACCAACTGCATCATTTACAAAGCCATCACGACCAGCATGGGAGTTATTTTGTTACCTTCCCATTAGCATGATAGACTGCTAAATGCGGGGTGCACCAAATGTGTAAAATCAGCCATGGAGGTAGGTCTTTATCGTCCCTCATCAGACTATTGAGAGACTGACAGCTGGGGTCAACTGGGAGGAGCATAGGATGTGGCATAACGGCCAGAGGTGCCGACTTTGGAAATGGGTGTTTAATATGAGGATGCAGCTTTTGAAATGCATTGTGGATGTGTGTTATGTGCTCAGGTTGTGTGATGACAATATTTGTAGGAAAAGCCAAGCCAGATTATGAGTCAGAACTGAGTCAAAGCTAGAGCTAGACCGGGTCTGGCATGGTCCTACTAGAGATGTTATCAAAAGACAAACCTCTTGTCTTTTGACGAGGAAGTAGCCAGAAAATGAAAATACTCTCAACTTTGATCCGTATGCCATCGGATAAGTGAAGCAAGAAAGCTCTACCAAACCTAGATGAGGTCCCTTCATCCCATTTCCCGTCCATTTATCTTTTCTTCTTTTAAGCCTTCCATCCATCTCTTCACCATTCCATCCATCATTCCTTTACAATTCTGTCTATCCCGCTTTCATTATTAAAATCTTCCATTCATCCCTCCACTCACACGTCCCACCATTCATTCATCCATCCTTTCCCCATCAATAAATTCATTCTTTTTCATCCGTCATTTTTTATCCGTTCACCCATCCATCCTTTCACCCTTCCATCCAGACTTCCACACATCCATCCATGCAAATTTTGTTTTACCCTTCCATCCTTCAGTTCTTTCACCCTGGGATCCATCCTTTTGTCCTTTTGACCCTTCATTCTTGTCACAGTTTCTTCTTTCTTTTCATAAGTCCTTCCCTTCCCTCTTCCTTCCAGCCCATTCTCTATTACTGTCTCCTAGAGACAGCTGGTACCCTTCTAGTGCTGTCATGCTTCAGGTGGAGGAGGAGCCCCCATGCTTCTGTAGAATCAGGGTTGCTGACACACACCAAGGAGAGGAGACCCTGAAGTCTTCTCCAGTCTGCTCAGGAACACTCCCCGATTCCTGCAGGAATTCTGGATGAAAAACCACTCTCTCTCACAGAGGTGACACTAGTCCTCCACAGAGAACTACATCAATCGCTGCAGGCTTTAAACAACTAGCAGTGGGGAAGCTGTTTCCCCACAAAGTAGCATGAATGGAACTGCAAGCCATGGACAAGGTAAAACTAGGCAGGGTCAGTGTGTCAAAAGTCTTTCTGAAGAGTGTCTCCCAAGTCATGGACAGTGTGTCACCCTAGTCACAGTCAGCATTTTATGGGGATCCTTCCGCAGTATGTCTCCCCTATCACAGTCAGCATGTTAGGAGGTCTACCCACAGAGTCTCTTCCAAGTCAGGGCCAGTGTGTCAGGATGTCTTCCTGCAGACTGTCTCTCTAATCAGGGTCCACGTTTAAAATGATTTCCCACAGATACCTCTCTAGTCAGAGTCAGCATGTGAGGTGATTGTAGGAAATAGGGTTACGGAACGAGGGTGGTGAAATCCTACTGAAGCAGCAGCCACAGTTCTTGTCAGGGTGAAACAAAATCAAGCGTCAAATTAACCTGTGGTTAACCCTCTGGTAGCTTGGCACAAAGCAGTCAGGCTTAACATAGAGCCTTTGAGGCAATGTATAAAGTATTTATGCAGCATTTCATACAGTAATAAAGTGAACAAAAGGCACCAGAAACATCCCACACCAATTTAGAAAAATAGAGTAAACTTTTATAAATTATTCGAGACCAGAACGGCAAAAATCTAAACAATAGGACCGGAGGTATGCAGTTTTAAATGTTTAGTAAAACTTAGTGCTTAGAAGCAGAGAGCGCCAACTGTGGTTTTCTAGTCACACTGGACTGGGACAAAGTCACAAGTTCAGGCCAACCACGATTGGAGCACAGGCCAGGTACATGGACCAAGTTAGGTCAGCTGAACAAAATACCTTAAATCCAGGTTGTGGAGCATTGGGAGATCCCGCATAGAGGGTGTGTTGCGCAGCAGTGGTTCCGATGGGCTGCCAGGCTGTGATGCGAGGTCCTGCTCTGAGATGAGTCTTGAGTGAGGTGGTATTACTTGGGGTGCAAGACTCACATCAGGCAAAGTCCATGTGCCGGGTTCAAGGGGGTTGGAGTCTTTTCTGTCCCTGAGGCTCTGATAAGGAGCCCAGCGAACTAGTCCTTGGAGTCACTCTGGTGGCCCTGGTTTCAAGATGCAGGTTGTCTTTCTCACTCAGGCAGCTTGGTAGCAGAGTAGCAGTCCTTGCAGAGTAGCTAGCACAGCAGTCATTCTGAGTCTTCCCGAGGTCCAGAGGTGTAGAGAAGAGTTGGTCTGTGTGTTTAATATTTATGCCCGGTGCCAGCTTTGAAGTAGGAGAAGGCTATGGAAGGCTCCACACCCAGAGGTGTTCGAAATTACCTGCCTCCCTGCCCTGGCCCCAGCTTGTCTGGGTGCACTGATGACTAGCGTCAAACCATTTGTGAGTGTGCTGAGGCAGCAGCTTTGCGATGTGCAAGTGTGGTAGGTGATAGCGCCTCTCCCCTCCGTCAGAGATGGCCCATCCTCCCAACACCTATTCCCCCTTTCTCTCACTGTCTGGGAGCAAAACACAAAGACCAACTGCCAGCTACACCTAGCCATGTGACCCAGGATATGGGTTCCAGGCAAAAAATAGTTAGGACAAGAAAATGCCAACTTTTTAAAAGAGGCATTTTTAGAACTGTGACTTCAAAATCTGACTTTACCATTGAAGAGGGTTTTCAATTATAATTCTTGAGACACCAAACTCAATCTTCCTTTTTGTTATCCTATGGGAGAGCTAGTAGGCCTTGCAGTAGGGAAAAACAAATGCAAGACTTTTTCACTACCAGGACATGTAATAGTTTAAAAGCACATGCCACAACATTTTAAATACACTGCACCCTGCCATCTGGGTTGTGTAGGACCTACCCTACTGATGACTGATATGTATTAAAAAGGAATGTTTAGTCCTGGAAAAAGGATTATTTTGTTAGATCAAAATGGCAGTTTAACATTGCACCATAGGCTGCAATAGTAGGTCTGAGAAATGTTTAAAAGGCTACTTAAGTGAGTGGCTCATGTAGTGCTGCAGGCCCACGAGTAGCATTCAATTTAAGGGCCCATGTACATTTTCTCTAGGGACTTGCAAGTAATTTGAATGTGCCAAATTGGTTGTAAGACAATTTCACCTAGTTTAGAGGAGGGAGCATGCACACTTTACAACTGGTTTGTAGTGGTAAGGTGCGCAGTCCTGTAGGAGGCTGACTCTATGTAGTGTGCAAAACCAGGTACACTGTGCAGAGAGTCCGGGCAACCACATGTTTCTTTACACTCAAAGCAATAACTCAAGATCAATTTACAATACTTCAGATTTTTATAAACGTTTTAAGACCATATCATGAAAATCGGATGAGTACATTTTAAGTTATGATTTTTCAAAGCTTAGAAAATTGCTTGTTTTTGTGCGTAATTACGCTCTATAGGAATCAATAGGAGAAAACTTTAAAAATACATATAAAATCAGGCTATGCGTTTAGCACTGTCTCCTTTTGCATTTAGGTCGAGGTAGTCAAAAAGTCCTGTGGGCCAGCTGGAGGAGTTCAGGCAATTCTCGGTTTTGGCGGGAAGAGCTGATGAAATGTCCTTGGAACTGGTGCAGGGCCACTGTGGGGGACCAATTGGAAAAGCAGTGCACCAGAGGACTTCAAGGGGAGTCCAGTGGGTCACCTTGGAGTGTAGAAGGCACAAAGGGTGGGGGACCCTTAGAGCACAGCTGGTTCCCCGGTGCAGGACCCAGGGAGGCCCGGTGCAGATAGATAGGTGAGCCAAGAGTTGTGCGCAAAGGTGCTCTTGGAAGCAGGAGGCAGGTCACTTTGAGGGTGGATTGCATGACAGTAGGGCCACTGTGTGGGGTGGTTCTTATGTGTCCTGAAGTCCCTTGACTGGGGCTTGCTTCTGGTCCTTTTCGAGTCTGGAGTGGACTTTTCTTCTGGGTGTCCAACGTTGGGGGTCCAGTACCCCGGACTTTTGCATGGCTCAGCCGCTGGAGGTTGCAGTGCCACCAAACTTGGCACACTTGCAGGATTTGCCCTCTGGTCCTTTGGGTATAATTTGGTCTGGCTGCTATGTCTGGTTCCTTAGTCAGTGGCCGGTCAGTGAACTTGACTTCACTGGTCTTTTACTTCTTTGTTGCAGGGAGTGATGCCTTGACTCTGGAGGGAGATCTTTGGAGATTTTCAGAAGGGTGGAGGTCCTCCAAGGTTTTGTAGAGCCCATCCGATGTCTGTACAACCCCTCACAAGGCATGGTCGAGTCCTGGGTGCAGCAGGTATGTTTTGCGTGCCTTTGTCTTTGTGCAGCAGGAATGCAGTTCTCGAGCCTTGGGTCTTCCTTGTTGCAGGTCTTCTTGTGTCCTTGGAACCTCATCTGCAGGTCTAGGGAAGCCCACTAAATACTGCATTTACTGGGCGTTTAGGGGAGTACCTAGTAGTGACCAATGGGTTATCTACTTTAGGGTGTGACCACTTCCTGTGGGCAGAGGCCACTTACCTTTCCGAGATAGGCTATTTTCCTAACATGCAAGATAGAGGAAAATGAAATGGATGGGTCACCTGACATGCAACACCTTATGGGTGGTGCAAGCTGGGGATGGCCACTCCTCCTGTCCTTTGTGCATTTTCCCGCCATTGCTCCTGCCAAAACTGGGGGTTTACAACCGGGCAGCCATCTGCTGCTAGCAGCAGGGCTGGGGGTCGAGTTTCAAGGGAAGGATACACCTCAAAGCTCCTAGGCAGGGCTGTGCACATTCCTGGGGGAGGAGGTGTAACACCTCTACCTAGGAAGGGCTCTGTTTTCTGAATCCAGAGAGCAAGGGCTCTCACCCCAGGGTTCCAGAATCTCGTCTAGTGTTGGCAGGCTGGTTGTGACCAGTAATGCTAGGGTTGTTAGCTTTTGCAGCGGTCACATCTAAGGTGGCCCCAGGGTATATTTTGCAATAAATCCAATACTTGTACAACTTTGGATTTATCATTCTGAGTTGTTTGATACCAAATAACCCAGGCAACTGTGAAACTTGTACTGACCAGTGTCCAGCACATGCATGTAAGATGCCTGCTCTGTTCACGTACTATGTCCCAGGTTTGGCAGGGACACAGTAGGGGCCTATTGCTCATGCACCTATGCCCACACATGTCGTATAGTGCAACCTGCTTTAGGGCTGCAAGGTCTGCCAGAGGGGTGTCTTACCTATATTGCATGTAGTGTGCAGCGGACAGGGCACACAGGCTGTGTGCCATGTCAGTTTTGCATTTTAGGATTGCACCAGGACACTCAGCCTTCAATAGCAGTGCTGGATGCACTTGAATGCATGGTCCCTGGGGGTGGCATATTTTGTGCTGCTGCCCTCAGGGGCCTACCCTTAGTATCTCAAGCCCTGGGTACCTGAGCACCATTTACTAGGGAAGTATAGTGGCACCTAAAGTCCAACGCATCACAACAGTTTTGGGAAAGGGATCTGTCCCAGGGAACCTGGTTAGCAGGCCCTGGGCAATAACAACTTTGAAACCACATCAAATACCAGGCAAAATGTGGGGGCTAACCATATCAAAAGAGGCATTTCTCACAATTCCTAACACCAACAAAAACAAATTGAGCCAAAATAGGAGGAGTAAAGGAAAAGGTTTGGGGGAAGACTGCTCTAAGGCTCACAGGTCTAGCAGTAATCTTCCTGCAGAGTATCTCTCCAGCCAGGGTCAATGTGTAAGGAGGTCTCCTCACTGAGTGACTCCTTAGTCTGTGAATTGAACTTCCTGCAGAGTGTCTCTGTAATCTAGGTCAGCATGTGAGGAGATCCTCTGATTGAGTGTCTCCCTAGTCATGGTCAGTGGATGAGGCGGTCTTCCCTCAGAGTGTCTCTTTAGAGAGCGTTAGTGTGTAAGGATGTCTTTCTGCAGAGGTGTCTCCCTTTTCATAGTCAATGTGCGATGAGATCTTCTCACAGGGAGTTTCCCTAGTCAGGGCCAGTGTGTGAGGAGGTGTTCATGCAAACAATCTCTCCAGTCAGCGTCAATGTGTAAGAAGGTCTTCTCACACAGTGTCTCCCTAGTTAGTGTCAGTTTGTCAGTAGATCTTCCCACATAGCGTCTCTCTAGTCAGGGTCATTGTGTGAGATCTTTCCCTAGAGTGTGTCTCAGGGAATGATTTTCTCAAATTGAAATTGAAGGAGGGTGATCTAGGTCAGGGTCTGGTAGTACAACTGTAGCATCCTGATGAGGAGACCTCAATGACAAGAGGCTAACCAAAAGGACCCAAGGCTAAGCTGTGGAGCTTTCAGTTGATCTTTTGAGTTTCCTGCCCGGGCAAGTGTTGATCTATGTTGGTGTGCAACCATCAATGCCCTCTCCAAGAACTCCTGAAGGCATTTTATTGCTGTAAAGTACTGAAGGGAGTCACCAATAGGTCAAGCCCAACCCATTCATCCCTGGTACAGTGGTGCCCAATTGCCAGAAAAAAGGGTGTTTCAACTTCGATGGAGAGTAAGGTACCTTTATTCCTGGAAGTTCTGTGGCCATGAGTGGCCCCATTTAAAGGGAAGCCATCTGAGCAGAAAGAGGTGTACTGGTAGGCATTGAGGTCCCCAAGTTGTCTCGGGACAGGGAAGCTCCTACGGAATGACAAGCATCAATTGCCTTACTAGAACGCAATAGAAGCTCCAGATTATCCAGTTGAGTCTATGGACCTATTGACGCAGGAAAATTTTCCTGGTCTCTCGGTTGAAAATCAAAAAAGTCCATTTTGAGTGGCCAAGTTTAAAAAGGACATCTCATGGAGTAAGGATGGCTGATTCCCAGGAAAGAATGCAGAGCAGCTCAACCCTGCTGGCTGAGTGGCTGCCACCTTCCCAAGGGTTTTGCTAAAGAGCTGCAAGGTCATGAATGTACTTTTCTGGTTGTGGTCTTTGTCAAGGGCAGCTTATGAGAGGGAAGATGTGGATTGTGTTTGAAAGCCTATTTTCTTCTTGACTATTGGACTACAGAAAGGGATAGGGTCCATCTTATCCTTAAAGATTTATCAGCTTCACTGGGCGTGACTGAAGCCGAAAGTGCCTCTCGGAGAAGAATTTGTGCCAGTCTTGACAGGTACCTTTTTTTAAGTTAAGCATGACCACAAGAACCACAAACAATAACTTCCACCTCTGCTCCAGAAAAGAATTATTTAGGCATTGACAAAGATTGGTCTGGGTGTCTTCCCTTGCAGAGACGAAAGCACCACACTGAAGTATAAGTGCCTCAAGCACTAAACACAGGTTGAATGGGCATTATCACATTTGAATATAGCACAGTGAAACCCAGTTCAGAGTAGCTGGGATCTGGCTCTATTTCGGCCCAGTCCCAACATCTCTAGACTGATTTGTATCAGAGCTCAGAGGACAAAGCTGTAAAGCAAAACTCAGATGATGAGAAATTGATATTTTCCTGTGGCTCGCCGCCCACCATGTAGTTATTCTTTGCTTGGCTAGAGTCCTGTGCTAGACACTATGGGGGTTATTCTAACTTTGGAGGAGTGTTAATCCGTCCCAAAAGTGACGGTAAAGTGACGGATATACCACCAGCCGTATTACGAGTTCCATAGGATATAATGGACTCGTAATACGGCTGGTGGTAAATCCGTCACTTTTCTGTCACTTTTGGGACAGATTAACACCTCCTCCAAAGTTAGAATAACCCACAGAATGTCTGTTGCATGAAGTCCAGCTTGGCAATGGAACATTGACATAGAAAGGGTCTGGAAAGAGCAGCTCAAACTTGCTGTCAAAGCCACATGCAATGCTGGAAATTCCTCTCCTGAAATGGCTGATGACCATAGATGGCAAATGCCTAAAGTTCCAGCAATGGATCATTTCCATTTTTATATTGGAGCAAATTCCTGGATTGCGCCATGGAAGTGCTGATGGGAGGTGAGAACCTCTCACTCAGTTAGGTGACAAGAATCCCCATGCATGAAATAATGTCAGGTTGGTGTGATATGGGAAGGGCAAGATGTTGGCACCAAAGTCCCTCATAGATGCTCCTGATCTTCTCTATGGTTTCTCCAGTCAGTGGGATTGCACATTGAGCCCGCTGTCATTTGCCCCGCATGTGTATTATTGCCCGCATTCTGCAGAGTGCTAGACCCTGCTGAACTTGGGGTATTCTGAAAATGCAACTCT
Organism: Pleurodeles waltl; assembly: GCF_031143425.1. NCBI lineage: Eukaryota > Metazoa > Chordata > Amphibia > Caudata > Salamandridae > Pleurodeles > Pleurodeles waltl. The sequence goes on from NC_090446.1 coordinate 88,564,544, forward strand.
AACTACAGTGTAGTGTTACTACAGTCTCCTCAGCAGACTATGGTACCCGCATTCAGACAATGGCAGACCAGGCCAACATTTGAGGCATAAAATACTGACCAAGATGGCTTTTACTCCACAGCTGACCAGTGACCACTTACTGCTGCTTGTAATACACACCCCAATAGCAGTTACTGGCTTCCCCCTTTGTGTTATACTTATTGAGATGTGTGAAAACAGATGAATCCCTGCTTCAGTACCTGTCTTGTGTCTCTCCAACCCACATATCTTCTCGTATTTACTGATTAAGATATACCCTGCCTATTTCCTGAGCAATATGTTCCCCACTTCTAGCTCTGGGGCCTCTAGAGCAGGTTCCTTATTGCTTTAAACTTCAGGAAGAACTCCAGAGACCAGTTCAGAGTAGACATTTGACTAAGATTGGGAGGCTGGCCGCCTTCCTCCCAATTGTGTGCAAACCCCTGAAGACCCTCTTCCGCCTCCGCCACACGGCAGGAATTAAATGAAGGACACATGGAGAAGTTCGAGAGCTGTAGGGAACTTTAATTAAATTCGACTGGTGCAAGAACAAAGAAAAAAACATTCAGACCTGAGATGGCTCAGGCAGTCAGTGGCAAGGAGTTGACATTCGGAACAATGACATAAAACACTGAGATAAGTGTCTTTAGTTATCTGGAGCAGGTCCAAGGTGATGCAACTAAAGTAGGTATATTTCATATGATCTTAGAAATTCCCTGGTTCAGGACACAATTTGGCGAAAAGCGTATCAATTATTTTCCACTGCGAGATAATGATTTCATTACTTCTCGGCTAGACTAAGAGGACTGTGGTGCACTCTGGGTTGGTTAGTTAAATGTCTCGAAGTGGCTAGATTGGATTTCAACAGAAGGGTTTGCCTTAGTGCCTAAACGTGTGTATTTTCTTGAGGATAAACATTGATTTTTTGGTCCATTTCAGATGGAGACTGTGAACAAACCATATGTCCAATTGCCTCGAACTCCCCAGTCAGTTAAAGAGCCCCACTACATGCCATCTATTTATAAAGAAATTTATATGTGCCTACATGTGCTTGGAAATGAGTGGTCATGTTACCCACTGGTGCTGTGATGTTGGGTAGCTGTCCTAAGTTTTAGATACAGGATATGTGCCATAGTAAGGAGAGGTGCTGCTTTTGGGGATCTGCTGAGGGTGTGCATGCAGATAACCCTATTGCAAGTTTTCATTCTCATTTTAATCAAGATATCTTATGGTCCTCTCTTCACTGTGGGAGAAGCTTAGAGGAGGCCAAGGTCGGCGGGGGAAGATAGAACAGAGAAACACTAGGCAGCCTCTACATTCCAGAGGCTGGGTAAGATGAGAGGAGGATTATGACTCTCCTGGCAATTATGACCCATATTTATACTTTTTGACGCAAACCTGCGCTAGCCCAGGTTTGCTTAAAAAAGTATAGCGCCAGCTAGGTCCAATCCTGGACGCCTGCCGGGTGTCATATTTATGGATTGTCACTAGCCGACGCTAAGGCCCGGTTACCGTCAAAAGTCCTGACGCTAACCGGGTGAGGGAGTCGTAGGGGAGATTGTGCGTGATAGAATAGCACTAGTCATGTTAGAGTCAGAAAACTAACGCTAACCTGTTTAGCGACATACTACGCACAACCCCAGAGACATGACTCCTGTCTTAGAGAAGACAGGAGTCATGCCCCTCAGCCCAATGGACATGCCCAGGGGAAAAATGTCCCCTGGGCTTGGCCACTGGGCACCGTGGCATGTAAGGGGGGCCCCAAGTTAGGCCCCCCATGGCACTTTGAAAACAAATTAAAAATGCTTACCTGGACTTGCCTGGGATGGGTCCCCCCATCCTTAGGTTTCCTCCAGGTGTGGGTGCGGGTGGGTGGGGGTGTCCCTGGGGGCAGGGAAGGGCACCTGTGGGCTGTTTCCATGGTCTCTGACCATGGAAAAAGGCCCACAGGTCCACTAATGCCTGCCCATATCCAGGTGTTAAATCATGGCGCTAAGCAGGCTTAGCGCTATTATTTAAGGCCCTCCTCCTCCTGTGCGTTAATTCAGCACAGAAGGATAAATATGGCGCTAGGGCCATAGCGTGGGTTTTTGCCCGGGAACACCTACCTTGCATCTCATTGAAGCAAGGTAGTTTTCCACAAGCAAAAACCGATGCAAACTCCATAAATTTGGGGCTAGACGTGTCTAGTGCCAAAGTATAAATATGGAGTTAGACTTGCGCTGAATTAACGTTAAAAAAAAGACGCTAATTCGGCGCAAACAAGTATAAATATGGGCCTTTGTTTGGTATATTAGCACAGCGCTCCTTCAGGCGAGGTTTGCCATCTAAAAATACCAAATACATACATGAATACATACAACTTTAAGACAATTAGAATGAGTCACTTTCATATCAGAAACCTAGACAGAACCTGCTTGCTCAACTAATGCACATTTCTTTGAGTTAAACTTGCGCAGGAACTGCTCGTCCAATGAAATGCATGCATTTTGGATCCAAACCTGTGCAGAAGCTACTCGCTCAAGGAAAAGGTCTAGACTGAATTCCAGATCTGTAGAGGACCTACTCACCTGATGCGCATGAGATCCAAACTTGGGCAGAAGCTGCCTGTCCAATGGAATGCATGCACCTGGGATCCAACCCTGGGCAGAAGCTACTCGCCCAATGGAATGCATGCACATGGGATCCACATCAGTTCAGAAGCTACTCTGCCAATAGCATACATACACACGGGTTCCAAACCTGCATAGATGATTCTTTCCCAAATAAATGAGCATATTTGGAGCTTGTGCAGGAGTTGTTCGCCCAAGAATATGAACGTGTGCAGGACCTAATCCACTTCAGATGCAGTTTTAACAATATAATTTCCCTTGTTTGGGATCCAGACCCATACAAAAAGCTTCTCACCCAATGGAATGTGCATGTATAGGATCCAGACGGCTAAAGAAGTAGGTTGTCCAATGAAATGCACATGTTTGGGATCCAAACATGTGCAGAAGCGTCTCACCCAGTGGAATGCTTGCACATAGGATCCAACCAAGCCCAGAAGCTGCTCTCCCAATATAATACATGCAAATGGAGTCTAATCGGTGTAAATGATGCATGTCTAAATAATAGCGTAAATGAGCATGTCTGGAACCTGTACAGGAGTTGTTGGACAAAGGGAATGTGCGAGTGTGGGATATTAACCTTTAAGGTTAAGGTTGTTAAAAGGAATTTGCTTGTTTGGGATCCAAACCTGTGCAGAAGCTTCTTGCTCAATGGAATGTGCAGGTATTGGATGCAAAACCCTACAGATTGTCCAATGGAATGCGCATGTTTAGGATCCAAACCTGTGCAGAAGCTTCTCGCTCAATTGAATGCGCAGGTATAGGATGCAAACCCCTACAGATTGTCCAATGGAATGCACATGTTTAGGATCCAAACCTGTGCAGAAGCTTCTCGCTCAATGGAATGCGCAGATATAATATGCAAACCCCTGCAGATTGTCCAATGGAATGCACATGTTTAGGATCCAAACCTGTGCAGAAGCTTCTCGCTAAGTGGAATGCGCATGTACAGGATCTAAACCTCTACAGCTGCAGGTTTTCCAATAAAAAGTGCATGTTCGGGATACACCGCTGACCAGAAGTTGCTCGCCCCATTAAGTGCATGCAATTGGGATTAAGCTCTGTACAGTAGCCGATTACCGAATGGAATGTGAACATTTGGGGTCACAGGTTTGTACAAAAGGAGCTCATGTAATTGAACTAACACATTTTGAACCTCTGTCCAAAATGGAAGCTTCTCATGTAACTGAATTAGCAAGTTTTGAACCTGAGGCCACCCCAGAAGCTACTCGCCAATTCCAAGGATCGCGACAGGAGCGTGAAGCCAGACCCAAAGCTTCAGGCTCTGTCACATATGCGCATTGAGGGCCTGCAATTGGAACAGATGATTTGCGCCTTATCAAATTGGGAACGTTTTGGGGACCTCAGGCTTTTACAGAAGCTCCTCACTGGATCACATTTCTGCTATGTGCAAGCTTCTTTCAAGGGGAATGTTTTCCATCTGTGCCTGGGCAGTCTGGGGGATTTAATTGAAGCAGATCCGGTGGCAAGCCCTTCCAGATGGTAGTCTCTTGAGCAGCCAAGGATCTGTCTGGGCAGTTATCACTCCTAAATGCGGGTGTCGTGACCTGGAGTAGTGCTACGGATGTGGGGATTTGGATGGTTTTCTACCATCACTTTCTGCAACTATTTAGGTGTCTTAATTATTAATTTGCTTGGGTGCTGAGTGGACGCTCTCAAGTCGCTGAAGGCCACAGTGGTCAATACTAAGGCGCAACAGTGTACAGGGAGCCAATAAATGATCTCTTAAGTAGATTTTTGCAATCTCTGGGGTGATCTTCTCGGTAGGGTCCTAAGGCATTTGTACTTTGTCCTGATTTTCATGTGGCACACCCAGAATGTCAGAAATGTATTATTTGTGTTGTTTTAATAAGGCATCTGTTTCAAGATCTGAGCGTGGTGTGTAATTCTAGCACTAATGTTGATGAGAGATCAGTTAATTCATTTAGTCGCAAATTATTCACAAAAAGATAAAATACACAACGCAAAAGGTATGCGTTGTGTACGTCACTTGTATAGCTCTTAATTTGGTTGCTAAGCGTCTTCTAAGCGCTGCGGACAACGGACGAGGAAGAGAAAAGAGAGAGAGATGGAAAGAAGGAAGGACAGGAGATAATTTGATTTATTTCAACTCTTTTTATCCACCTGGGAAGGATGAAAGGCTGACAACCTAATCTCCGAGCTGTGCCCAGTCATTACATCACTATGGGCGAGGGGGCCGGTCACAGTGCACGGCGGTGAATTTGAAATCTCGGTGATCTGACTTGTTGAGACACATAAACAGGTTCAGACCGAGCCAGGCTCTCCGAGCTTCATGGCACTCTGCTTCTATAACTAAGACACGAGGGAGCCATTAATGCAATCCTCCTAATTATCCCCCTTCGTCCTCTCCCCAGTACAGCAGGTTCATTCTCTCCTGAGCCCTGTAGAAGAGACTGCTAATTTAATTCAGGTACCCAGAGTCCCCAGCTTGCGGCGATTGATATAAGAGCAAAATAACTGCAAACCTTGTGGCCGAACGCTGCACTAAGGGCCAGATGTATGACATTTTGTTTTGCGATTCGCAATTTGCGCTCCTTTTGGGAATCGCTAATTGTGAGTCGCAAAACAAAATGTACAGCAGTGTAAAGCACAAAGTTTGGGAATCCCTATGGTTTTCGCAAATGATTTACCTTGCAGCGGACGGCTCCCCCGCTATGGTGGAGGAGCGTCACCCCTCCCCCCGCCAGCAGCAGCCACTGCAAATCCTTTAACAATGAAAGGATAATAAACTAAGTTTCTTTCCCTTTCGTTGTTAAAGGGGCAGGGCATTGAGGATGACAGAGATGAGGGGAGTGCACTGTGTATTCCCCTCAGTGCGCATGTGTGTTTGGCTGGGTGTCCCTGGCCGGCCAAACACACTTGCGCACTGGGCTCTCTCCAGCCCAGCACTACGTTGCTGTGCTGCACAGAAAAGGCACAGGCTCCCAGTCTGCCTGGGCGCTCCCAGCCAATCCTAACGCTGCTCTGAGCAGCGTCAGTATTGGCCGCAGGGCCGGCTGGGAGCCTGTGCTGCCTGCTGAGGACACGGAGGAGTGGCAGCGCGGCATGCAGGTAAGTTTTTGATTTTTGTAAAATATTGTAATATTATTAATATTCCCCCCCCCCATGCACTGCCCTGCCCCTTGTAACCCCTGCGAGCCGAGACTGCTACCTCGTCAATGTTCATGAGGCAGGTCGCAATTTGCGACCCCATTGGGAATGGCTGCTTTCACAGGGATGGTGGCCTTTTAAGTAAAGCAGATTTTTTTCTAATGCAGCACGTTTTCTTTAAAGGAAAATGGGATGCATTGTAAAAAAAAAATCCAAAGTTTTATTTTTACTTTTTTTTTACACCACTTGAAGTTGATGGTAATCTGCAATTTTTTTGCGACCTTATACCTTTGGCAAAACATTCACACATACCAGTGTGGCTCGCTATTAGGAAGGTACGCCCTTGGCATGCCACTTCCTAATAGAGACTCGCAAAAACATTTTGGGATGGGGTCTGTACATGAAAAAAAAAAGATGGTATTCGCAATTCTGTGGATTGGACCATTTGCAAATGCAAAAATTATTTGTGCAAATTTCCCCCCAGGTCTTGCTGCCCAGTATCCACAGGAGTGCAATCATGCCAGGGGTGTAGCTTACTCAGTAAGTTTCAGGGGTGTGAATCGCAAATTTCCAGACTAAAAACATTATGTCAAAGAGTGAATGGATGAGATGACGAAGGCTTGGGATACACGGTTTCACGAGCAACAGGTTCAATACTTTTTAGTCAAATAAGGATGAAGAGAAAAACCAACAAAGGCATAGGAGGCTCTCAGACCCACATTTAAGGCTAAGAATGCATTTATCTGGGGGGGGTGTCACACCCCAAACAACCCCCCCCTCCCAAAGCTATGCCACTGAGTGCAGTTTCAGGATGTGCTGTGCAGCCTTCAAGCCTGTAGACACCTTGGGCTGTAGTATTAAGTTAACACACTTTGCCGGTAATTACCACCCTGGCGGTCTTGAGACCACCAGGTCCGTGATGGTGGTGGGACCACCGCCAATGTAGTGGTCCGGTAGCCATATTCTGACCGTAGCGTTTGCGCCACGGTCAGACCGCCAGCACTGCCAGATCACGACGTGTCGTCGTTCTGGCGGTGCTGGTTGTCCTCACCTGTCAGGGCAGGATCATGAGTCCCTTCTCCGCCGGTGTTTACGTAGCAATCGGCCCGCCATGTTAAGGCTCGCACAGACTGGGTGCAGTCCCTGTGGGAACCCCTGCACTGCCTATGCACTGTTTTGCAGACAGTAAAAAGCACAACGGATGCTGGTGCACCTTACACACTGCAACATTGCCGCCGGCTCAATTATGAGCCGGTGTCAATGTTGTGGGCTGTTTCCTGCTGGACCAGTGGGTGGAAACAGAGAACCTAGCAGGAGACTCTTAATAGGGGCCAGAGGAAGGGGACGGTACTGATGCTAACCCGGCAGCAGGATTTTGGTGGACGGCCTTTTTGTCCGCCGAAGTCATAATGAGGGGCTTTGTATGTAAGCTATCAAAATATTGCAAAAAATATCATGAAACAGTATATCTGCAAAAAAAGGTACATACATAGAAATATACATACAAATAGCATTATAAAAGTACAAAAAACAACAATACATAACTGCAAAATAATAATATAACCATAATACTTTTAATTATTTATGTAAATTAAAAAAATATTTATATACTTTGAACACTATAAAAACAATATGTAACCAATTAAAAAATATGTTAAAATTAACAATAATTTTAAACTTAAAATTAACAAACACATATATAACAAGAATCAAACATAACTAAAACAAATGAATACAAAATCAACAAAAATGTAATTTAAATTAGAAATTACAAACTTTTGATAAATAATTTAAACAGTTAAAAAAGAATAAAACTAATACCAATCCACAATAAACATTAGAGAAAGTATGGGATGTTAAAGAAGTCATATTTACTATACTAACTTCAAGGTACTCAAAAGCAGGAAAAGTATTGGACTTTGGAGTGGTTAGATTTACTGTTCAGAATCCAATCCAAGCAACACTCTTCTTCAAAATGTTATTATTAAATAGGTTGAACAACAAATTAACAATGAATTAAAAACAACAAATAATTAATATAAAATGTAATCAATTAAATAATGTACATAATGAATTAGCAATAATATTTAAATTAGCATACAAAATCCTTAAAAACACTAATTTATATTTTAAATAGCTTCCCACCCATATTCCCCAAACTCAAAAACCTGTTACTGAATTAAAAATGACTAAACACATCTTTAAAAAAACACACAATAAAAATTACACACTATACTAAAACAATGAAATAAATTATTATCATAATACCAATACCTAATAATAATATAATAACCAACATATATTAAATTAATTAAAAAGGATATTTAATACAACGTTATTAAAGTAACAATATACCTTAGAAAATAATATTTTTATCCTCCATATTCTGTCCTACTATAATTTTGAGGTGACAATAATTTTCACCCAAATAGCATAATATTTTTAATTCAATATTTTGACGTTTTTTTGGATTTCAGATATTACATTTTTTAGCTAGCAAATGAAATGTCCTAACCCAGGATTCAATGTTAATGCTTTATCTGCTTCCTTGGAAATCTGCTCTAACTACATAATCTGAAGGTATGACCCTAAGACTTTGGGTTGACACTGCTATCCCCATAAGTCATGTTGGTGGCTAGTCTAGGTTTGACACTCACATGCAGGATTTTCTCCTCTACCTACACACATGGTAACACTCAGGGTATTGCCCTACCTCTCAGGGATAGCAGCACTGCTCTTATATGCTGTGTTGGTAGTAAGTCTAGATCTGTCTCCCATATTCTGAATTTGCTGGCATACCTGGGAACTCTCGGTTTCTCAATCCCCGGTCTTAAGGTGAACTTGGTCTGGTTGGTGCATAGTCTAGGGTGGTTCCCACGCTTTTGTTACTTCTGTGCAGTGCTTGGATAGTAGTACGGGAGGCTCAAGATATACGGGACAGAACAAGAGCGAGGGAAAAGGGACACTGATGTTAACTTATGTCACTCACTTCTATAGTGCTGAATACTGGTGTTATGCTCCTTCATGGCACTATAGGTGACATGAGAGGAAAGGAGGGTGTTATGGGGGGAGGGTGCAGCCCCGGGGAAACATTAAGAAGAAGGTATTGTCAGAAGCTGAGTGACTACAGTTCTTTAATTTGGAAGGAGGCAACCAGCACTTCTCAGCAGGAGTGAAATACTGTTAGGAGGTGAGTACCAGCACTTCACAGCAGGGGTCCAATACTTTTAAAGGGAGAGGGCGGCCACTTCTCAGTAGCAAAGAGGTACTCTGGAATTGAAAGTACTTGCCCTACCGCATTCCCATTTCTATCAATCACATTACATTCTAAAACTTCCAAAATAATTTTTACTCTCAAAATGTTAACTGTGGAACATTTCATGTGGGCCATTTTCCCACCTACACACACACTTAGTACCTCTGTGCGACCTCCGCTTCCAGATCCTGTTAAAACAAGCAGTGGTAAAGGCGATAGGTTTGGCTTTAATGTGCTATTGCATGCAAACACGTGTTCACAAGTATTGATATATGTATTACATGCAAAATTGTTGTTTATGAAATGAATGCCAGCCTTACTGGCTCTGCCAGTGCTGGGAAACAAGAACTGCTTTCTGTATAAAATGCACATAGGAGATAAAGAAGTGAGTGTCACAAGCATTGTGAAGACAGAGGGCCTGATTGCGACCTTGGCGGATGTGATACTCCGTCACAAATGTGAAGGAGATACCGCCCGCCCTTTTACAAGTTCCATCGGGTATAATGTAACTTGTAATAGAGCAGCCGGGATATCCGTCACGTTTGGGATGGAGTATCCCATCCGCCAAGGTCGCAATCAAGCCCTGAGTGTTCTTTTCAGACTTAAAATTGTTCCACGTGCATTCCAATGCAGGCACTTTATAGAAGGTAGAAGCAACCAGTCAATAGTATTACCTGAGAGTGCGTTAGTATTCTCGCTGGACCTAAGACCACTTTATGCTGAAGAGCTGGCAACAATAAGTGGTGCAGACAGCTGGTTGTCAAGCAAGACCTAAAATGTGGGCAACATGTCTCCTGACCAAAACATACTTTTGCTTTGTGAAGCCTCTGGATTGTTCATGAGAGCGGCGCTCATGTGTCGGGCAGCCAGAGCCACTCTTAGAAGTGTTCCTGTCTATGAACTATATCCTGTTTCAAATCAATAATGGCTATGCCTAATAGCCCTCTTTAATTGTAACCCAGATCATTGCTTTCTGCAGATACCCTAGCCATTAAAATGCTGGTGCTCATCCGAACCTTCCTTGGAAACTAATTGTACCGAGGAGATCATTTGAAGGATCCTATTAGGACAAAGGTGATTTAACTTTTATTTAACATTAGTGCAGGTTGCTGATCAGACCCAACATTTTACAGTGGTTAGACCCCCAGACCCATACCCTTTGCTTTGGGGTGGAGGTGGGTGAGCAAACATAGTAACAGGGAGAGCCACAGACAAGCCAAGGGTCTCGCTGAGCTCTAACAGCCCATGCACGAGCCGAATCCTGAAAATGTTTTCTGTGTAAATCATACAACAAACATTATGTAAAAATATGATAAAGTCCCTTCAAAATTCAAAAAAGTATATGTCGAAGCGTTTCACCCTAGTACATCAGATCATATCACTGGGTTGAGAAGCAATTATTGAAAGTGAGCACGAATATACAAACTTTCATGACCTCCTCCCTCTGCCCTGATGAAAATACCATTAGTGAACTAAGAAGTAAGTCATTTTCATGGGACCTTATTTGTGCCCTAGAATCTTGTTATACATAGAACAACATAATATCTTTTGAATCAAACACAAGAGATGATTTTGTACAAAGCACATCCTCAATTCATGAATGTCGGGGTTCTGTCTACTGTGATAATGAAGAAAAGGGAGGCATAGTGAAATAAAAATATTTGCAGAGAATCACACACTTTGGTCAAGTAGAGAAACCCGGATTGATCCCAGGTTGTCTAGGTTTACTTTGTGCAATTCAGCCTCTAGAAGGGTATTTCTTGGTCTCCTGTTTCTTAACGCATCTGGTTAAAGTGTGGATGGCAGACAGAAGTTACATGAAAATTCGACTCATTTTGGGCTTGGGTTCAAGAGGACCTCGAGCTGAGCCAGAGACAGGCTTCTGCCTGGAGCCTTCAGTTGCTTGCCTAACTCTACTTCAGGCTTTATCTTAGTGTATCTGGACAGCAATTCCATGTACACATGCTATAAAGCAGGTTTATCCATCCTAGGTCCTGGAAGGTTATTTGCCAGGTTTTCAGGATAATCACAGACTAGGGAAATCAGTTCTATTTAGATTCACTATATGTAAATACAACTTTTGTGGACATCTTGAAAGCAGGGCATTGATCAATCCTGAACCTCTTGTGTGCACCCAAGCTCTAAAATAAAAATAAAAATAAGGAAAACATGAGGTCTTCAGAAAGATGCACATTGCTATCAAGCAGTGTATGCAACTATCTAATGGCTTGTGTAGGACCATCAAGTAAGCAAAGGTGAGATTTAATTTGTTAGTACTCCTGTTGAATCCAGGGTAAATCACTGTAGGAAAAAAGCTGTGAAAGCATGGTAGTTCATAGCTGAACTGTTCATGTCTCTTGCAGATGTTGACCTCGCAGCTTGTCGAGCATCCCATCATGCCATGGACCTTCTTCTGCTTGTGGACATCTCTGGAAGCATCACCACGGTAGAGCTGAGTCACACCCGTGACCTTGTGCAGCGTTTGGCAGGTGGCTTAGATGTGGGACAAGACCGAGTTCAAGTAGGCCTGGTGCTGGTCAGTGACTGGCCGTCCTTGGTGGTCACCTTCTCAGACCCCCCCTCCAGGATGCAGAAAGCACTGGGAGCGCTGGAGTATGGATCTGGAGACACTAACTCTGGACGGGCCTTGGATTACACTCACAAGCATGTTTTTGTGCCCGAAACTGGCTCCAGGAATAATGTCTCGAAGGTGGTTCTGTGGATTACTGACGGTCTCTCCACTGATGATGTGGTCACACCAGCCATGCGCCTGAAGGAGGCAGGGGTGAAGATCTTTGTGGTGTCCACTGGAAGTAGGAGCTTTGGTCTGCATGCCGTAGCCAGTGAGCCTGCCGAGGACACACTCTTCTTTGTGGGGACAGAGAGCTTACCATCTGTAGCCGGACTCCTCTGTCGAGCCATCATAGGTAAGGTACCTGCTGCAAATCCAGGCTGGTAGTGCGATAGTCAGACTAGGTCACATCCAAATGCGTTAACATAGATGGGCAGAAGAGATGTAATTTGGCCGGCCGTGGGTGATGGTGTAGGAGTTCTGGCTATGAAGGGTGGTGAAGTAGTGTTGGCTCTGAGGCATGGTGTAGGGGCACTGCTTGTGAAGGATGGTGCAGAAGGAATGGTCCTCAGGAATGGTGAAGGAGCCTTGGCTCCGTAGTATTGTGTAGGAGTGCTCGCTGTAAAGGCTGGTAGAGAAGGGTGGTGTGGAACCTCTAGCTCTGAAGGATGGTGTGGGATTGCTGGTTTTGAGGGATGTGCGAGAGTACTAAATATCAGGGATGGTGTGGCAGCACCAGCTATGGAGAATGGTGTAGGATCGCTGGCTGTGATCGATGGTCTGGGATCTCTGGGTGTAAAGGATGATGTCAGAGCGGGGCGAGGGATGGTGTAAGAATGCTGGCACTGAAGGATTGTGTTGGAGCCTTAACTCCGAAGCATGGTGTGGGAGCACTGTCGGGGATTATGATATGGGAGAGCTGGCTCTGAAAGATGGCATGGAAGGGCTGGCTTCGAAGGATGGAGTATGAGTGCCGGCTGTGGGGGATGCTGTGAGAGCTCTGGCTGTGAGGTATGGTGTGAGGTTACTGACTCTTAGCGATGGTGTGGGTGTGCTGGCTCTGCGGGATGGTGTAAGATCGATGACAGTAAATGATGGTGTAGGACAGCTGGCTCTGAGGGATGGTGTAGGAGTGTTTGTTGTGAGCAATGGTGTAGGAGATCTTCTTTAAGGGATGTTATATGAATGCTGGCACTGGAGGATGGTGTAGGAACATTAGCTATAAAGGATTGTGTAGGAGCACCGGCTCTGAGGAATGGTATAGAAGTAATGGCTGACAAGGATTTTGCATGAGTAGCAGCTGTTGGAGATGTGTAAAAGCAACAAGCATAGGTGATGTATAGGATCTATGGTTGCAGAATGGTGATGAAAGATTGCGGCTTCTATACCACGTGGAGGATGGCACAGGGACATTGGCTGTGAGATGCAGTGGAGTAGCTAGCTGTAGAGGATAGTGTAGGAGCTCTGGATGCGAAAGATGCACATTAGCATTGGTTGTGATATGCTGTGTTGGCGCTTTAGACGTGAGATGTGGTATAGAAATGCTGGCTGTGAAGGATGATGTATAAGTGATGGCCAAAGGGATGCCCAACAGCATTGGCTGGGAGTTGTGTAAATTCGCTGGCTGCGGAGGGTGGTGTAGAAGCTCTGGCTTTGAATGGTGATGTAAGAATGTTTGCTGTGGATTTTGATGTGAGAACGCTGGCTCTAAGAGATGGCGTAGGAGCTCTGGCTGATGGGAGTGGTGTGCAATTGTTGGCTGTGAATATGCATGTACCTTGACTGTGAGTGGAAGTGTAGGAATGCTGCCAGTATGGGACAGTGAAGTTACACCAGCTGTGGAGGAACCATAGTGTATGGGCACTGGCTTTTGTAATAAGTGGAAGGTGAAGGCAAGCTGGTTAGGAGGGGTGGTGTATATGTTCTGGTCGTGGGGCTGGAGTAGGAATGCTATATCTCAGGCATTGTGCAGGTTTGCTTGCTGGGGAAGGATGGTGTTAGAGTGATGGCTGTAGGGAGCAGTTGTAAGAGCACTAAATGCGAGGAACAGTGTGTGAGTGCTGACTGTGGAATGGGGGAAGAGCTCTGGCTGTGAAGGATGGTATAAGACCAACGATTGTGAAGGATGGTGCAGGAGTACTGGCTGACGAGCATTTACAGTAGTGCTGGCAGTGGGTGTCAGACCTGCCAACTCACATGGTGCTACCGTGTGTCACACGATTTCCGCGGTCTTCACATGGTCACCTGGTGAAGAGGCGAAATCACATGGTGGCAGGCAAGAGGAGCTGGAAACCACTGGAATGTGTGGGTTTCCAGCTCATCTTTGAAACCTGTAAACAGCTGATGTCCATTAAGAGGTGTGACAAGACCCCAGGACATCGACTGCACGCCAGCAACCTTTATGATTTTGTATTTTCATAGGAGGGGGAAGGAGGTCAATGGTAACAAGGTATGGGGGCAGACTGGCATCAAAGGTAGTTCAGAATAAAGCCCCGCCCCCTCCACAGCCAGGCCTCCTTCTCACACAGTGATTTTTATTTTCAGGTTGGCAGGACTAGGGTGATGGTATGAAACTGTTGCTTGTGGGAGTGGTGAAGATGTCCGTGGTGTGGACATCATGGGTTCTACATATGGAGCTGATGTAGAATTGCTAAATGTGGGGAAGGAATGAGTTCGTACTGTGGAAGTTTGGTGCAGAAGCACCATCTCTGGAGATGTTCAGTAGATGTTGATGTACATGTGGTATATGGTGTAGGAGTGCTGATTGTGTGGAATGATGGTATAGAAGCACTGGCATGTTCGATAATGCCAGGGTGCTGGTTGTGGTGGACCATATTGTATAAAGTATGTTTTTAATAATATCTTCCTTTATTATTTTCCTTTTGTCCCGAGACTCCGTTGCCCCTCAGACCTTGCTGGTGTCAGAGGTATCCCCCAACAGTTTTCGATTATCATGGCCGTGGAACTTCGGACGCAATGATGATCATCTCATCATTGACTACAGCCAGGTTGATGGTCTCACCGGTGAGGACTCCAAGCGCTTCTTGAGGAGGGTCCGGGGGAACATGGATAGCACCATCCTCAGTGGGCTCATGCCCAACACCACCTACGAGATGACTCTGCTTGCTCCCCGAGGCCACAAAGCTTTGTGGGTGAGCGTCAAGACTGAAGAAGGTGAGACTACCACACTTCAGGGCCCTTATCTTGCTGTCTCATTTCACGATTCCTCCTCCTCATTCCCTGACCTCGTTCATACTTCCATTTCTCTGTTTCCTACACTCTGTTTCTTCACATTCTGCAGTATGGAATCCATATTAGAGTAATGTAACATTTAAGCATTTCAGACATGGCACCTATTCACACTTAGCTATGATTTTCTGTCTGTTTTTCCATCATCAAAGGACGTTGTGTAGTCACTCCAGGTCACTTTGAGGGGCTGATTTTCTATTTATGTTATCTTATTCTGTGGGAACCCTGAACATTTTATACTACTTTACATTAGAAGATTAACTTTTCCCTTCGTGACTTCTGTTAAAAATAAGCCAAATTACCTCCATCAAGATAGACTAAACAAATTCTACAGAACCCGCTTTCCTATTCCTCTGAGAAATAAATAGTGACTGTCATATGTTTTGTTCAAAATACTACCTGATCTTTGGGCTCTCTAGACCCTCTGGCAACGCACACTTAGTCAACATGTCAAGTTGATACATAGACCCTGGTAGACTGTAATCCCACAAACATCTGCACATTGCATGATGATGCTTCTTTCCAGACAATGATCAGCCATGTGAGAGTCATAGGAGTAATTGTGTTTGTTGCTTCCAAGTCTCCTTTCTCCATGAATAGGCCATACTCAAAAAGCAACACTGAGAAGTTTCTTAGGTAACCTTGCCTTACATCTGCATACCGTGATGGAACAACAGAGATATTGTTAATTTGAAGAGCACTAGAGTCCCAGTAAGCCCATAGGGCCTTTCTGGTGGTCCCAAGGTCTTCGTTAGTGACCTCTGAAAAGGTGCTTCTAGTTTCTGTCAGTAAGAGCCCAATTGCTCCGCTCCTAGCTCCCTGCAAATGTAAAGACTCTTGTCTAACAGATGTCTGTATTTATCTTAAATACCCTTTTCAGATTGTCTTGAAAATAACTGTCCTCTTATTAAGTTATATTACAAAAAATCAACATATTGCTTCTTATTGAATGTTATCAAAACCAACAATCAACATGCACCTTCACCCATTTATATCTGAATTTCATATGCAAACAATTGCTGAAACAAAAAAAAGAACACTATGCAGCATTATTGACTGTGTGAATTTAATAAAGGAACTATTTCTGAACTGTCAGATTGTACCGAAATGAACACTGAACTACATATGTGTGCAAACAATACTAAATGCAACATGTGTTTTTAGTTGAAAAATAAACACTCAAATGAATGATTATATGAAATGAAATGAAAAGTACACTCCCATTGCAACACATGTGATTACTTCAGTTGAAATGGGAGTGGCAGTCCTTCACCTCCCAGGGTCCAATATCCTTGTTTTCTCATCTTCCTTAAAAGTCTTTTGTGTGTATTTTAAAAACAAGGCTCTCCATAGAACCCTTTACAACCAAAATGTGGACAATGAGCTCACTCATTTGTGTCTGTGGTTGAAGACGGTGGGCATGGCACTCACATTTGGGGACCGGATCTTATTTTTCACTATCAGACTTTGGCGTAGAGCAAGAAAGAGAAAGACAGGAAGCAGACAACTGGGTAAGAGAAATTTAGGAAATCAGTGACAAATAAAGAGATCCTGGATAAAAGAGAACCTGCAATTGCGAGATAACCCTATAGAAATAGTAGGGTGATGAAAGAAATAAGAACGAGATAGAATCAAGTCTAGGCAACCTCCGCATTTGGAAACTGTGGCATTTGGTGACCATGGTGGTGGGTTCCTTAGAAAAACTTTGGGCTGTGTGCCTATTGTTTTGTTGTTTTTTCATTACTAATCAAGCAGTGATCATGCACACATGCACGCACACACACATTCACTTGCATACACTCACGCATTCATCACCCCCTCCACAGACACGCACACACGCACCCAAACACACAGACACCCTTCCCCTTTTGGACGCCCACTTACCTTCTCCGTCGAGGAGGACGTCGGGAGGGGATGGGTCTTGGCGGTCCTGCATCGTCAGCACCACCACGCCAGCAGGAGTCCGCCAAGCCGTATTAACGCTTGTAATACGGCGGGCAGAGACCTGCTGCCGTGGCGGGGCTGGCGATGCACCCGCCACTTCGGAGTCAGACTTCCGCCCAGAAATGGACGAAAGTCCTCCAAGGACTCTTAATATGGTGGGCAAAAGACCGCCACCATTGGTGGTCTTTTGCCTGCAGCGGCTTTGGCGGCCCTGGAAAAGGACTTTTGAAGTCGTAATGAGGCCCAAAGTATTGAGTTCTAAATCAAGTCTTGAAGCTCAAGGGGAGCAGATCTTTCAAATTATCTACATCCTGACAAATTTGTTGATGTTGCTGTCAGATGCACTGCGGTCCAGATCCAATTGGAGGGATGTGTGCTTTCACACTTCTCTGTACTCACTGCCAACCATCCTCTAACAATATGTTGGTTAGAAATACACCCGGGAAGAGGAACTTAGATAAGGCAGAAAGAGTCACTGGAAACAGTTGCAGTGCAGCTGTTCAGATTGCATTGCAAGAGTTTTGATACTTAAGACATGAGGAAACATGTAGTGATGCCAAAGTTCTGACTTTCACACCTAATTCTTAGTGGTGTGTGTGACATACCTTTTGTCAGTCTCTGTGTGAAACTCTGTGTCTTGGTAGAGCTTAAACCACAATGTATATTTTATAACACATGCAAGGCATACTTGGAGCCATTATATGTTTTGAACTATTGATAACTATCTTCAGTGGTTTATGACTATGTTCTGAAGTGATGCATTTCGTTCTATGGTTACCAATTTTCAGGGTTATATGAATATGTTGTGACATTTGAATTACCTTCCATGTGGCAGGTTATAAACTGTAACCTAGGAAATGCACGTTAGCATTACAGAGTCCCCCCCTAACAACAAGCATTCACTCTTCCACCTAAAGTGATACCTCACTACCACGTTACAAAAGACTGTGCTCAGATGAGGAATTTTTTTGCCCATCTCGTGAAACAAGTGCAAATAAAAGTTCATAATCCTCAGCAGACCAATCCGAAAAATTGAGATCAAATGCAAGTTCAAACCCTTAAAAACAAGTGTGCTTCTAGAATACGTCTCTACTCTTAGGGCCCAATTCACAAAGGTAAACTTAGACAAAAAGTTTAATTTTAGACAAAAAGTATAAGCTTACACCAAAAGTCTAACTTTACTACGAGTAAAGTTAGACTTTTGGTCTAAACTTACAACAAAAGTCTAAACTTAGCCCAAAAGTCTAACTTTACTATGAGTAAAGTTAGACTTTTGGCTTAAGTTTAGACTTTTGGTTTAAACTTAGTCCAAAAGTCTAAACTTAGGCCAAAAGTCTAACTTTACTATGAGTAAAGTTAGACTTTAGGCCTAAATTGAGACTTTTGGTCTAAGCTTAGACTTTTGTCAGATTTCAGAAGTCTGCAAAATTCCCAAAACTCTAACCATGCATCGGTTACATTTCTCAATTGACAAGCACGGATGCTCTGGCCCATGGGGAACTTGTACTCTCACACCAGATTCACAAAGGTAAACTTACACTTTGGTGTAAATTCACTACTATTTAGTCTTCAAAAACTACGTGGAAGTTGTATGACTCGGCACCCCCTATATTTATGTGTGCAGAGTTCAGAAAGGCTGTTTAATGATGCAAGCATGTGACTCTATAGCAGGCGGTCCTGCTGTTATGTCTCGTGTGCTTGTTTCTGTACTCTATGTCTCTAGACATCTATTCCTTCCCCCGTAATCCTCTCTTGCTGCTCTCTCTGTCTCTTCATATGTTCTTGTCACAGTTGAGGCCAGATCTACGTTTAAGACAAGCCTAATGGGTACACAAGGCAGTGTGTTCATTGTGCCAGCATCCGTCTTCCATAACGCTCTTAAATGCGCTTTGCCCACTCCCACCATAAAAGGGTTGTTCTGTTATATATCATTAGCAGTAAAGTTTTGCATAGGGAGTACATGCCCTGCGTACCTGGCTACTCGTCATGAATAGTACCTTAGAAAGGGGCTTTCAGCTTCTTCATAAAAGTAACCCCTCTGCAAACTCAGCAGCGAATTGCAGAGACCTGGAATTAAGAGACAGACCACCCACCAAGCACCAGGACTTCAGACCATAATTTAAAACAAAACACATTATGATCATTGGATCTTATGTGATCGGAGTGTGTGGTGAGAGGAATCCATTTTTATTGATTTGTGAGCTCAGCTAATCTGCAATGTGTCCTTCCTCTCTTTCTAGCTTTGTTTACTTTTCCTTTTCCTTTTTCGCTATTCATCTTTCATTCTTTACCTCGCCTTCCCCTCGCACCTTGTTTTCGTCTTTTAATCCATACTCTGGTACATGGGATGTTATGTTATGTTATTTGTTCTTATATAGCGCCAACTACCCGGAGGCCTCGTAGCGTTGTTCAGACTGAAAGATTAGACAAACTGGAGGAATCCTTGGGCTTCTTTAGAGAGGGGGTTACTAACTTACAGTTGGAACAGCCAGGTTTTAATGGCTTTCCGAAATTCTGTCTCCTGGGGCATCATACGAATGTTCATAGGCAGAGAGTTCCAAAGTTTGGCTCCCTGGTACTTCAAGGATCTTCCTCCCCAAGATATTCTCTTTACTTTGGGAACCACTACAAGGGCTTTAAAGGCCGATCTCAAGACTCTTGTGGGTGTGTAGAATGAGATTAATGATTTTAGATGGTAGGGGGCCCTTTTATATAGTGCTCTGTGAAAAAAACATAGGCCCTCATTCCTACTTTGGCGGGCGGCAAGCGGGAACCGCCAGAAGACCGTACCGCGGTCAAAAGAGCGCGGCGGTCATTCTGACTTTCCCGCTGGGCTGGAGGGCGACTGCCAAAAGGCCGCCCGCCCGCCTGCCCAGCGGGAAAGCACCAGCAACGAGGAAGCCGGCTCCGAATGGAGCCGGCGGAGTTGCTGGTGTGCGGCGGGTGCAGTTGCACCCGTCGCGATTTTCAGTGTCTGCCAAGCAGACACTGAAAATCAATGTGGGGCCCTGTTAGGGGGCCTCTGCAGTGCCCATGCCAGTGGCATGGGCACTGCAGGGGCCCCCAGGGGCCCCACGACACCCGTTTCCGCCAGCCTGGTTCTGGCGGTGAAAACCGCCAGAACCAGGCTGGCGGGAAGGGGGTCGGAATCCCCATGGCGGCGCTGCTTGCAACGCCGCCGTGGAGGATTCACAGGGGCAGCGGGAAACCGGCGGGAAACCGCCGGCTTCCCTTTTCTGACCGCGGCTTTACCGCCGCGGTCAGAATAGCCCCAGAAGCACCGCCAGCCTGTTGGCGGTGCTTCCTCCGTCCCCTACCCTGACGGTCTCGGACCGCCAGGGTAGGAATGACCCCCATAGTGCCTTAAACGTTATCCTTTTTACTACTGGAAGGATAAAGTTCCCTCGCCTTCTTGATTTACATATTTCTCTCCCATTCTCCTTTTCTATGTTAGGATTTCCCCTCACCACCCCGTCGCCCCTTTCTCTCTCCTCTGTTCATCCCACTTTTGTGTTGCCTTGTTCGTTCACTGCATCTTTCATTGTTCTCTTCCCCTCATTCCTCCGTCTTCTCCCTTGTTCTTTCTTCCCTCACGCTCCCATCTCCCCTCTCTCGATTCCTTTCTTCTGTGTAGAAACATATCTTCTCTGTCTCCCCCTGTTCCTAACCTCTCCTCCCCGTTCCCCGTCCCTCTTTGCATGGTGATACCTTCTGTGAATGTCTCTGGAGGGGGGCAGACTGGGGCCATGCGTCCTTTCCCGCCTTCTGCCTCATCACCATGGCTGCTGACTACACCAAGAGGTGAGAGAAAAAACACAGACATTGCACCTACCCTCACACATTCATTTATTCAACAATTTTTTTTTCTTTCTAAGAAATACATTCTTACAGAAATATAGAAAGAATGGCTAATTCACCATATATAACATAGAAATATATAATAAAAAAATCGACAAATAGACTAAATAACGTTATTACAAGACAACGCAATAACACAGAGTTACGAACCAACAGAGATCCACATTTAAAATACGTTTCAATATGTTCACCTTAGGGGAGTTTACAACAAATCCATTTCTTTATCATACATCATATTTGAAATGTGCAAAGATAATGCTTTTTTTTACAGTGTAGATCAGCAAATACATTTTAAATTACTTATATAAAAAATGAAGTGCATTGTGCTCGACATGGTTTGAAGAAAACCTCCAAAGCAGGTATAGCCACACTAAAAGGCCCGAATTACCCTGTATCATAAATCAGAATCCAAAGCAAGGGGGTGTGGCCGGGCCACGAAACAAGATGGCCGCTTAGAGCGAGAGCTCCGCGCCGAGGCGGTCCCGGAGGGGCGACGGGGGCGAGAAGACAGCCGGACAACACACCGGGTTCGGTGCCCCTCCACCCCTACAACAGCGGCGACACGGAACCATGTCCGGGGACCCCGTAGGAGCGGGACGCAAGGCAGGAAACTCGCGACTCGCCCCAGGCCGATAAGGCCTGGAGAAAGGGGGCGGAGTCGCGTCTTCGGAAGACCGCAGACGGCGTGCCCGCAGCGGCAAGGAGCAAGCTGAACAGGCCGCAGGGACTGCGGGAGTCGTGACGACCCGCATCCATCTCCCTACAACGCCAACAAACACCCGTGGACCTTCTCCCCCCCCACAGGGAGACGGGAAGACACAGCAAAGGGGTGCGGCCCCTTCGACAGCCGGGAGAGAAACCCAAAGAGAGGTAGGATCGAATCTCTTCAAAATAAGAACGGCATCGCCGGAGGCAGAGGCACGACTTCTCCCCTCTTTTCCATCACAGAGGGACAACAAAAACCCTCCCGCTGAGATAATAAACTTTCTCCCCCCCCTCCAGACAACTAATACTGAGGAGGGCAGAGGGGCACGACGGGAGGCACGTGGAGGCGAGGGGACGAGAGGGGTGAGCGACTGGGGGGGCACCGGAGATGAGGAGAGCCAGAGGGAGCCAAGAGAACAGAGATACAGGAGAAGGGAGTGGACTGACACCAGTGTAAGCCACCGAACATCTATATCCTTATCGGAATCTACGGAGGGAATCTCGGGCCCCACGTGGTCAGACTCTGTAGACAATTGAGGCGATGCCCGGCAACAAACCGAACCATAAACCTGTCAGCAAGCCTGCACGACAACTATTATTCTCAGAAGCGCTACAACACAAACGCCTAACCCCCACGAAGATAAACCCTCAAACATCGCCACCTTTAAACGAGTTCACCACGATGCCTGATAAAGATCAATCCACGACTATGGACAGGATACTACAAGAGATCACCACCGTCAGCCGCCGCATAGAGGGGATGGACGCCTCTATAACTTCATTGACACTAGAAACCAAATCCATGCGATCTGACATTGCCGGCTTTCAATCTAGAGTGACAGGGCTAGAACAACGCATGGGATCACTAGAGACGCAGATCAACACGTCTCAGGTGCGAGAACAAGACTTCATCTACCTCAGGAGCAAACTAACGGACATGGAGGACAGGAGCCGGAGAGACAATATCCGCATACTTGGGATCCCGGAAAACGAAGAAGGCTCGGATATGCAGACTTTTCTGACCTCCACTCTTCCAAAAATGATTTCATTGGACTTTGACCCGCCGCTAGAATTCCAACGGGCACACAGGATAGGCCCAAAACGCTCTGACAACTCCTCAAGGCCCCGCCCAATCATCGCATGCTTGCTGCGGCATAATCAAACCCGACAAATACTCCAAGTAGCACGCAACCACGGCCCTTTCCGAATAGACCAGCACGAGATCCGAATAACCGCCGATTACTCCAAGGAAACCAACGAACGTAGAAAGGCTTTCCTAGCCCTACGACCCCGGCTTCGCAAACTAGAGATGAAATACGGTCTCTTTGACCCTGCAAGAATGTGGGTTACAAAAAATGGAGTATCCAAGGACTTTTATAACCCCGACGAATTGAGACTCTTTCTTGACTCTTTCCAATCCCAGCCTATGGACTCTTACAACACAGACAGTGAGCATGACATTGTAGGAGGCAGTGATAGGGCCGAAACCCCCCACTCGGGAATAGAAAAGGTGAAGACGGCTCTACACGACACCGGAGCCAGTCATAGAGGTAGAGACATGGAGAGACTAACTAGATCATATGATGACAGGGGTCAGATTTTACACGCAGTAGTAACCCACACCCAATTATCGGAAAGAGACAAATCCCGCTCCCCTTTAAAGCCTACAACTGGGTCTTCTTGAGAAGGTAACGCGACAAGACGACTTATGGGACTATCGCCAAAGAGTCGAAAATAACAACTATAGACTCCGCGGAAGGATGAGCACCTTTCCAGATCATATGTGTATTACTATTGTAATTGTCTAAGACTGCTAGTATCAATGTTAAAACCAGATACATGAAAAATATATGCTCTTTATGACTAGAGCCGAGGCCCTATAATGGAAACTACCAGTAAATCGTTATTTGCCCTCAGTACACAACAGATGATGATTACTAGAACAGGGATCAGACCCCACCAACTCACTGTATGTTGAATAAGGGCCCGGTTCCGACCCTATAACCCTATAACAAGGTAACAAGGTAACAAGGGCATTAAACAGATAACAAAAAATAAACACTAATTAACTATCATGGAACTTACCTTACATTCCACACACTACAAAGTATCTCATGGTAGTAAACAACAAAGTATGTGAAACTTTCCTAATACACACCACACTCGACCAGCGCCGACATTAGAACCGTTTAGCCCCCATTATCACCCCAAGGGATGGGACTAGACAACGTAAAGATAAATTAATTCCAATACAGGGACACACAATACGATATAACCTGAAACATATCAAAGCTCCCACTACTTGACTTTACCTTATTCTACAATAAGAAACTGGGGGAAAAAAAAATAGAACACGAGGACATAATACAACATAATACCGCATAACAAAGCGAAATATTATGACATTCTACACTGCCACTCCACACCACATTATAACATCACAATGTAAATTATAAACTATTAGCTATTCTTTTCCCCAGATGTTCGTACCTACCCCCATCCTAATCATTATTACTATCTTAAACTATCACCAACAACAGAACGACTATGATGGTGGCACATACCAAGTAAGACCTTAGTAGGTCAGTATTATGATGTAATAATACACGGCAAGGAGTTAGTAATAGGATGAGATACGCACTATCCTCGCGTAACCCGGGGCTCAGCTACACTCATTACCTATCCTACGATTAATAGAGAGACGTTTGGCATAATGGCTCCTAACATGATAATGTGATAAGATGCCAGGATATGTTATGTTGATCAACCTAATATGTCATTGAACAGTTGTAAGGCGAGATGAGACGAGGCAGTGTTATAGTTGAAAAGAAATGCTCAGGGAGTATTATATTATACTGTATATTGGTATCTTTATGTACCCATGCATACGCGAGAACTATAATACTCTGTTTGAGCTCTCTCCCCCCCTCCTCTGCCCTGCCCCCCCCCCTCCCCTCGCCAGCCGGTCTCGGTCTTTCTGTCTGCCCAGTCCCTACTTTAATTTACGACCCTATCTTATGAACTCCTAAACACCCTACGATACCATACAACATCAAGTACTAGGCACAACATCCTAAACACCATACCCCATCAACACCCGACACCCCCTCCCTCCTCTCCAGCGCCGCTCAGGTACTATAGTTATTAACCGATCATTACTTCTGCCAATATACACTTTAGTTATATAACTAATACACTAGCCACTAACCACCGATGAACAGACCCACTTCCCGATACATAAACATAAGCACTGCTGTGTGCCCCCCCCCACCCCTCCTTATCACCGACATATCGATAACTGGCTGTCTGCTGTTTCCCCCCTTCGCCCCCCCCGATCGAGACCACCCGACGGCACGAGAGCTCCGAGAGAAATCGGTCCCGCCGTTTACAGACCTAACGAACGAAGGAGGTTGGACTCCTAACCTCCCTCATCCCTACCCTTCTCCACTTCTTCCCCCAAATTGCACGCTCTCTTGCTATACTCTCAATCTCAACTTCAGCACACGCATCCATCCCTTCCCCCCCTTCTCCCTCTTTTCTTCTCCCTCTCATTTCTCCTTGCCTTCTTTTTCCCTCATATTTCCCCTCCATCTGGCTCTCGTCCTACTTATATTACCTCTCTTCCTTCACCCTCTCCTCTCTCTTCTCTTTCTTCTCCAGAGGATTCCCTTGGCCTCCACCAGCTACTAACCCCTGTATAAAATAAAATAAAATAAAACACCGTATCATATCGAAACACAACTCCCACTCTAACTACTAAGTCAATATCTCCCACCCTCCCTCCCCCCCCCACCAACACCAACCCCGGATCGAGGGTGCTTACTTACTCACAATTATCCAATATGTCGAAGCCCCACCCTCAAGCGACGCGACCATTACGCATACTCTCTTGGAATGTACACGGCATGACGAGCTATGTTAAGCGGAAAAAGATACTGTCCTATCTTCAATCCAAAAAAACAGATATAGCTCTGATTCAAGAGACTCACCTTGACACTCTGGAATCCAGTAAACTTAAACGGGATTGGGTAGGGAGGGTTGCCTTCAGCTGCCGTCCAACGAGTCAGGAATCTGGAAGTAACGGACCCCGCAAATGTGGAGTGGCGATACTAGTGCGTAAATCCCTCCCGGTCACTATCATTAAAACCTGGAATGATACGGAAGGAAGGTATATATTTGCTAAATTAAAACTAGGGGACACTGTTTTATGCGTGGGATCCGTTTACGCACCAACCGGCCCAAAACGCCCATTCCTTCTACAGCTAAATCGCCTCCTGACAGAAATCGGAACTACTCGATACATAATCGGGGGAGACTGGAATCTCGTCCAAGACGCCATAATGGATAGGACAGGCCCTGTCGATGTATGTAACAATCACGACAGAGCGCTTCTGACAGACCTGACCACTGACGTCGGTCTGGTGGACTGCTGGAGAATACAACACCCGAAAGACAAGGAATATACTTTCTTATCCACCGTCCATGGCACCCAATCGCGTCTGGATTATTTCTTAGTATCACACACTGTAATCCCTCATATACAAGACACCTGTATCCTAGACAGTGGGCTCTCAGATCACTCCCCAATACTAATCCGGATCCAGGTGGGACTCTCCTTCTCTGGTCGTAAACCATGGCGATTGGCTGTACACAGATATCGCTCTCCACAAGGGAAGGAACAATTAAAAGCTCATGTAACCACATACATGGCCGAGAATTCAGGCACTGTATCCTCAAAAAGGATCCTATGGGCGGCAGCAAAAGCAACCCTAAGAGGGAATATGATGCGAGATGCAGCACTGGCCAACAAAGACAGAATAGCCCGCCAAATCACCTTAGAGACCACGATACAGGACCTCACTAAACAATATACCGCCCAACCATCCCCTAGGCTGCGACACGCCTTAGAACAGGCCCGCATGGCACACAATGAACTCTATACATCTCAGGCGGAATACGCACTGCAAAAATTGCGAGGCCGCCATTACGAACAAGGGGAAAAAGCAGGTCGCCTCCTAGCGGCGCAGCTCCGACAAAGATAGGCAGCCTCTGCCATTGCGGCCATAACATCTTCTTCAGGAGCAGTGCTAACTCGCCCACAAGACATTGTAAACGAGTTCGCCAAGTACTACCGACATTTGTACACTCCTGAAACAACGACAGATCAAACACAAATGGAGACATTCCTTGCCGCGGCCAATCTACCCCGTCTGTCTGAGGCAGGCAGGGCCCTCTTGGACGGTAACATAAGCAAAGAAGAGATAACCCAAGTTATAACAAGCCTCCCCTACCATAAATCACCAGGAGAGGACGGATTCCCTGCGGAATTCTATAAATGGGCTGGGGAGGAGGCAATAACCGCAGTACATGAAGCACTGACGGAAGCATGTCAAGAAGGCTCCCTGGGCGCTCTATCCAATAAAGCCACGATTGTCATCTTGCCTAAGCCAGGGAGAGACCCCCTTCTTTGCGGCAGTTACCGTCCTATCTCCCTTTTGAATGGGGATGTCAAACTCCTAGCCAGTGTTCTAGCAGCGCGGCTCCGCAAGGTGATACCATCGTTGATTCACAATACCCAAGTAGGATTTGTACCAGGCCGTACCTCCAGAAATCATATGCGAACTCTTTGCCATACACTGTTAGAATCCATACAATTACCTGACGAAGCCCTAGCCCTGTCCCTAGACGCGGAGAAAGCATTCGACCGCATTGAGTGGCCCTACCTATTCACAACCATGAAGCATTTTGGCCTTGGGGAACAATTTATCTCTAAAGTACGTTTATTATATGACCACCCCACAGCACAGGTTAACTGTGGGGGCATCATGTCAGACCCATTCCCTATCGGAAGGGGCACACGCCAGGGATGCCCCTTGTCGCCACTTCTATTTTTATTGGCCATGGAACCCCTAGCTGCCACCATACGAAATTCTCACCAAATAAAAGGGATCCATATCACCGGGGGCATATCCAAAATATATCTCTACGCAGACGACATTCTGTTAACAATGTCCGATCTAGAAACCACGCTCCCAGCACTACTTTCCACTATAGAAGACTTTGCATCCCTATCCGGATATCGGGTAAACTGGGATAAAAGTGAGGCACTACCATTATCCCGCATAACGACGAGGGCAGCGATACATGGCCTTCAATTCAAATGGACCCCGACCCGCCTTAAATATTTAGGAACGTTTATTAACAGAGGTCTAGAACATATGGTCAGGGACAACATAGACCCCCTTATATCTAAAATGAAACAAGACTTTGCCAAATGGTCCCTACTAGGCCTGTCCATGTGGGGCAGGACACAGGCGGTCAGAATGGTCACCTTACCACGCTTCACATACGTGTTAGGCATGCTTCCCCTACAGATACCTCTTTCCTCACTCCGATTAATAGACGCATCCATAAGGGCCTTCGTCTGGGGCTCCTCACGCCCAAGACTGAAACCTGCAATAATACTGGCACGACGGCTCTACGGGGGATTAGGACTACCCTCGGTAGAACAATACTCTCTGGCCCTACAACTCTCACAGCTAATATATACGCTTCCGGATATAGCCGATCCACCGCAATGGGTGATCACAGAGAAACTCCTATATGGACAGTATACGGAGATGGGAGGAACATACGCCGCCCACGTTCCCTTAACTAACCCTATCCTCAAGGCTACAAACACAGCGTGGTGCAGAGCCCATCGACTACTAGGAGTACACCCCTCCCTGCATACTCAGGCTCCCATAGCAGGGAATAAAAGCATTAAAATAGGAGGGACTATTCTCAGATGGCCCCAATGGTCCGAGGCAGGTATCCACAATATATCTCACATAATAGATGGAGATAGCTTCCGCACATTCGCCTCCCTCCAGGAAGAATTCGGTATCCAAAGTAACCAGGAGTGGCCATATCTACAGCTCAAACACTGTATGCGGAGAACATTAGGAACCCCCCCGTGGCTGCTCAAAACCTCACCCATCGTCACCTATCTTCAGAAATGGGGCCGACAAAAAGGCGTCTTGGCTGGCCTCTATGCCGAATTAACTAACCACCTTTACTCTCAGCCTTTACTTGAACGACTACGCTTAAAGTGGCAGGACATACTAGAGATAACCTACACGGACGAAGAATGGCCAGACATACTAGAAGCCCTCGACAGGGGCGTACGTGAAGCACGCCTGAAATTTTGCCTATTTAAAATCCTTCAGGGATGGTACTGGACCCCCGTCAAACTCTTCAGGGCAGGGTTGATACCTCATGCGAACTGTTGGAGATGCACAGAGCCATATTGCGACCAACTTCATATTTTATGCCACTGCCCCACGGTACAGTCACTATGGGACGCGGTACGCCTCGCCTTATCGGACTTCATACAGATACCAAAACCGACCCCACCAGCATTTATCATTCTACATGACATTCGCCCGTATCCCTCCCTATCGCGGGCACATAAACGATTAATCCACACGGCGCTAGCCACGGCCAAAATATGCATACTCCGGCACTGGAGATCTGGCATTGCCCCCACACCCATGGAATGGATGACGGCCATGTATCAAACGGCTACCCATGAACGAGTGATTTATAACCTACAGGACCAAGCAGAACAATTTGAGGAGGTCTGGCGCCCATTCTTGAAGAGACCATGAAGCGGCTGGTGGATGACCAACGGATGATCAATGTTCAATGATCAATGATTAGGGAATATTAATTACCAATCACCCTCTGAGAATCCTAGACTCCGGAAACACATTTAATCTCCTACTGCCCCCTCTCTCTCTCCCTAGCTACGCTATCCTCTCTTCTCTCTCTCTTTTTTCTCTCTCTCTATCAATCCACAGGCCTCTAATTTTGTCACATGCCCGAGACCCTGAACTACCCAACATAGTAATACAAGTCGCTTCCTAACACAAACAAGGACTGAGAAATCAACTCATATAAGACGTAGACACTCTCTAACCGACCTTACCATATCTATCATACATATTATCTACCCCTAGATAATAACTCGCTACAGACGGAGAAGTACAGAACGATCTACTCTTAGGCCTGAACAAGCTAGTCTCAGGATACAAAGACCCCCTGCCTACCTCGAGTCTCTTCATTCTACATTCCCCCGCGATTACCCTTCCTCTTTCTCCCTCTTTCTTTCCCTTCTCTCCCCCTCCCCATTTCATATGACTATTTTGCCTCTCCCCTATACCAAGACCAACCCCTCCTACACAAGCCTATCCTCGCTCCCCCTCCCCTTACCACCCCCCCCTACCTGTTTTCCACTCTTCTTCAAAATAAGGGTACACAACTCAACTATGCAACTGGGAATTTTTACTTACCTGACAGTACATGTATATATGCTTACAATGGAAATAATTGTGGTAAACGAACAAAAACAATGTTTTGAAAGCTAAACAGTTTGTTTATATGCTGTATGTACCGCCTTATATATTCTTAATAAAACTTTTGAAACTTAAAAAAAAAAAAAAAAGAATCCAAACCAAACCGAGTCCCCCTGACTTGGACTACATATTCTAAATTTAATAGGAAATTATCCTTATAACCTACAGTGGGATGTAATGCCACAATTCAAAAGGCGACTTGGGAGGAACATTTCCTAACATAGGATGACACCATTTTATGAAAGTATTGGGCGAGTCATTTGTTCAAGCAGCTTTAATTGCAATGTACTTTTATTGGCTCAAAATGTTAAATTTGACCTTGCATGCATGTGGTGTGTATCATATATTTAAATATATATATATATATATATATATATATATATATATATATATGTGCACACATACCTACAAATTGGAATGTAAACATTTTATGCAAATTTGAATACATGTGTGTGCACACACATATATAATATTTAATATCTCACACACACACACACACTTTGTAGCTAGCTCCACAGGTTTTATCCGTGGCCCAATGTGTGCCCCCCTATAATCCACTCCTAGAGACGCCACTGATCTCTCTCTCTGCCTCATTGCAATGCACCCCTTCCCCGCCTCTAACTCCCTCCCTCCCGTTTGCTCCTTCTGTCTAGCTCGCCCCCTCCCTCTGTCTGAGTTTCATTTTCCTCCCTGGGTGAGTTATAACTTGTTATGACAATTCCTGCACTTGTTGGCAGCGCATTAAGGGGCTGACAAGTTAAGTGCCGGCTCTGACGTCTGTAATGTGATAATCAGAGGATCCA
This sequence comes from Pleurodeles waltl, assembly GCF_031143425.1. Taxonomy (NCBI): domain Eukaryota; kingdom Metazoa; phylum Chordata; class Amphibia; order Caudata; family Salamandridae; genus Pleurodeles; species Pleurodeles waltl. The sequence goes on from NC_090446.1 coordinate 88,595,086, forward strand.
CTCCTGCCTGATACTCTATATTCACAGTTCCTCTCACTAATTCTTTTTCTATTCCTCCAATATATTTGAGGTGGTTAAGGCCCACAGAACTCCCATAGAAAACTGCAGGTTACAGATTTCAATCAGTGCTGGGCTACCAAACAGGCAAAGTAGGCATTGGCCTAGGGGCCCCGCCCCTTTTAGGGGCCTGCGACAACAGGGTTAAAATAATATTGATTTGATCTTGAAAGAAAGTTACAATCAAACTTTCATAAATTGTTTCCAAAAGATAGAAAAAAAAATGAATCAACTCAAAGAAAGGAAAACTTTTCATTAAAGACTCCATAAAGAAAATACTGCATTAATGTAATGTACCCATTAACCACTTGAAGTACATAAACCATAGACATCAGAAACACATAACAGTTTGTCTCTTAAAAGTTCATCTGTCTGCTGTCAGTTTGTAAAAGAAAATCGATACAAACTATGTAGGTGTAATGTTTAGTTTTGTGTAATAAAATTGGTTTATTAAAATTGTTGGTTTGTAAAATTAAAAACGTTTTATGAGATAGTTTACCATGGGGCCCCCGAAATTTCGACTGCCTAGGTGCCTCCACAGGATTCAATCCGGCACTGATTTTAATCCCATTAAAGTAGCTCATGGGGTTAAGGCGCCTGTTATAGAGGTTTCTATGTGACCTCCGGATCACCTTTCCCTTATAAGTATTATGGCTGAGCAAGGGCTTTAATGGGGTGCAAGACGTCTAGAAGGGATGCAGCATATGTAAATAGGGGTGTGGCTTAAACACGTTAACTACATTTGTGGGATCCATATCAAGGGCGTAGTGAACCACCCACCATACCATCCTAGGCGGGGGTGCTACTGAGGCAGTTTAAATTGTTTTATGGCCCTTCCTAACATTTAACTTTGGCTCAGTGGGTCATTGAAAGTCATAAGTTAAACTAATAAACTCTGTGAGAATAAACTATATCAACACAGCTAAAGCGTGGGGACCAAATGAAAACTTAAGAGCAGCCAAAAATGGTGACAGGGAGAAAGACAACGGTGAAAATGGAAAAGAAAAAAGAGTTAGAGGCCAATGGAGTCGGATAGCGCAAAGGAAAGCAAGTAAAATGCAAATAATGAACGAGGGAAGCATAAAGGAATGAAAGTACAAATGAACACAGGAAAGAAGGAACAAAGGTGTAAAAGAAGGAAAGGAAGGAAGAAAAGAAAGAACAAAGGGTGGAAAGAAGAAAAGATGTAAAAAACTGTCGGTGTATACAATGGTGGGGTGCGAGCTAGGCTTATAAATGTTATAGTTTTGGGATTCACAATTACATTTTCTAGATTTTTTAATGCAACTCATGAACCATGCTTTGTTATTGTTGCCAAGTTTAGTATGCCTAGCTTGTACCACTTAGTGGCTTGTCTACTGTAGTTAGTCATATACCAAACGTCATCACATTTGGGCTGATAATTCCTTCATAAAGGGAACTGAAGTCACAGGTTTAAGTACTGATCAGCTTCCGTTTTTTAAATCTTTTACTGTGCCCAAATGTACTCATCATAGACATGATAAACATATGTGTTAGGAATTAGGATCAGATATCACTTCTTGTGATGTCATTACTAGACTATGATGCAACTTTCTGTGGTGTCACTTCTTGTGATGTCACAGACGATTTCACACATGAGGATGTCACTTGCATACTACCTATTCCTCCCAGTTCTTTTTTTAGGGCTTGTGGCCTGCCAGAACGATAGCTCAAAGGCCTAATATATAATCAGCAGATTTAAGCACACAGTTTCTAATTCTGGTGGGACCAGCCAGTGCTTTGCACCACTGAACTGTACGAAACAAAAAATTGATGCATGGAATGCTTGAATTAATCTCATAACCTGGTAATTACTCTGAACCAGTTCCCAGTCCATTGTTTTTTTGACTAACATGCCACATCAGATTAGACTCAGCCATATGCAACTCACCCTTGGTCCTCCTCCAGTAGGAACTGTCCAGCCTGAACTGCCAAGCAAGGTCTTCTCTGAAATGGAACACAAGCAACCAAGGACCGGTTTTGCCCTAGTTGGAACTTTTCAGTCAGGTGCATCTTGGTTCCTATGGCACTGTGAGGGGGACTTGCCTGGCATTTAGGGAGTACTGTTAGTATCAGGAATGTGGTTGCTACTGATTTGCATAAGGTGGGTGTTTGTCTAGAGTGGCATGGTGGGTGAAAAATAATGGACTGAAATGCGGCCCAAGCGACTGTCAGTGGCTGAGATTCATTCAAGGATTCCTTCCATGACTCTGTTGTTGCAGTTTAGAATTACTGCAATAACTGTCACTGAGTTCACAATTAATATCCTAGCCATCCTGGTGCACAGGTGCTGGACGACGAGTGACCTTATGTGTCAAAATTTCTCAGTACCACTAGCTCTGATGCAATGTGTGGCGTCAGCTCTATAAATATTTTGTTTAACTTTACCCCATCCTTTCCTCCTCCCCCATTTTCTGTTTTGTCTGCATAGAGGAGACTGCTCCGGAGAAGGTCGTTGTCCAAGAGCGTGGGGTGCACAGCCTAGGACTGGCCTGGCCTGGGACCCGGAAGCACGTTCAGAGCTACCAGGTGCTGTATGGGCCACTGTCGGGCCGCCCTGTCCAGAACGTCACTCTGAATGGAAGTGCCGAGGGAGTGGTCCTGGGACCCCTAAGACCGAACACCGTGTATCTGATCGCTGTTCGCGTCGAGCTACGCAGTGGGCGTCACCGGACCCTCTCTGTCAGCGGCAGGACACGCCCAGGTCTGAACTCTGCTTACATATTCATCAGAACATGCACAGCTATTTCTCACTCTCCTTCACTACACTCGAAACATAAGTGGAGCTACACATTCACACCATCCTCGCCCAATCATTGGAATGCTAGCACACCTCCCAGAAGGGCCACCATTGCAACCCAAACCCTTCCAACAGACATGGCAATGCCCTATAGGCTTAGGCATCCAACATCTTACTCCACCTCATCCCACTTCCCCATATGTAAGATGCAACAAAGTATAGCATGATAAGCGTGCAACTGGTCAGGATGCACAACTCTGAACCACTTAACACATAAGCTGCACTGCAAACCCGCGCCCTCCCCCAGTTATAAATTACAGAATAGTATGCTACATGTCTGCATATATAAAGGCAACTAAAGTACACAACAATAGTCTATATGGCACACCATGTGTGACAGACACTACTTACAGCACATATAGATCTGTGCATGTGGCACATACTAGTCATTGGATATACAGGTCTGTACATGTGGCAGACGGGAGGCCCCCAGGTATGAAGGCCATATAACATGGTCCCAGAGAGATGGGCTGGTCCCAACCACCATAATCCCCGTCTTTTCACCGTTTAGTTTGGGGCAACTAGAGGCATTTGTTGACTTACTCAAGGCAGCTAGATAGTTTACTGCAGTTTGATTCAAATTTGGTGCCAGGGAGATGACAAGGTCAAGGGTTTGTGGGTGCTACACTATATTGAAGCCTGTCTAAGTAATTGATCACCCACTAACCTGTGAGTTTTGGGTATTGACAAAGGTTTAGCAGGTACATTTCAATTCTGGCTATATATACAGATTACACAGTCAATGGCAGAGGTAAATCCCTATCAGTCCTGGGAAAGGAGGGGAATCACTCGCAAAATTGATGGTCGCGTGGGAGAAAATGTTTCTCTTGGGAAGAAGAAAAAATAAAAGTACAAATTCACTTATGCTATACACTTAGGCATGCTTATATATACAAATATCATATTTACACATGTGCAAATGTGTATGCATGTAATTTACAAAGTATTCCAGAAGTATTATTGTGAAACTGTGACTCAAGTTTGGACACACATACTTCACTAACACTGTGCAGGGGGGTGGTTTGGATTGTTCAGCACTTTGAACTTGAGGAATGCATATTCTCATACCTGGATAACAACACTTTCACTGCCCCCATATATTCAACATGTCTTTTGGAAGCCTATGCTGAACCTAAAAGTTTTATAAAAGGGATGGTGAGGGATACACAAATGGAAAGTGACTGTCTTTTTGCTGAACATTATTGATTTCTGTCAAGCTGCATATAAACGCTAAGAAAAACTCACAAACAAGATCTTTAATAGGCTGTTTAGAGTTAAGCACAGGTAATACTTAGACAGTGGACAATGACACAGACCTATTACAAAATGATGTAAGGGAATTCCTACCTTAGGGATTATCACTTGTTTTGGGTGAAGCATTTCTATCTACCATTTTTGATTATCTCGGACACCATCTGGGATTCACTCTGACACCATCTGCAGATCTCCCCCAGTAGTTGGATGTGTCAGCGAGAATTTAGATTTCTGAGCAAGAATTTGGTTGTCCTAGCTGGTATTTGGAAGTCCCAGCTAGTATTTGTATGTCTCGGCCAGTGTTTGATTGCCCTAGCCAGTATTTGCTTACCTCTGCCATTATTCTGTTGTCGTGGTCATGATCTGGTTGCCTCTGTTAGGATTTGATTTCCCAACCAGTATTTGAGTGTCTGGCACACTATTTGGTTGTCTCAGCCTGTGTTTGGTTGTCTCTGCTACCATTTTACTAAATCTACCAGTATTTGGATGCCCCAGCAAAGTATTTGGTTTTCCCCATCATTACTTGGTTGTCTCAGCTAGTATTTGGATGTCTTTGGAAGTATTTGGTTGCTTCTGCCAGAATATGGATCTTTCAGCCAGTATTCAGTGATCTCACCCAGTATTTGGATGTCTCAGACAGTATTTGGATATCTTAGTAAGTAATTGGATATGTTAGTCAGTATTTGATTCTATCTGCCACTATTTGGTTGTCCCAGCTACTATTTAGGTGCCTCAGCCAAATCAAATCAAATCATTAACATTTATAAAGCGCGCTACTCACCCGTGCGGGTCTCAAGGCGCAAGGGGGTTACTGCTGCTCGAAGAGCCAGGTCTTGAGGAGTCTCCGGAATGCGGAGTGGTCCTGGGTGGTCCTGAGGCTGGTGGGGAGGGTGTTCCAGGTCTTTGCTGCCAGGTAGGAGAAAGACCTCCCACCCGCCGTGGAGCGGCGGATGCGAGGAACGGTAGCGAGCGCGAGGCTGGTGGAACGGAGGAGACGGTGGGGGCGTAGAAGCTGAGGCGTCGGTTGAGGTATTCAGGTCCCTTGTCGTGGAGGGCTTTGTGTGCGCGGGTGAGAAGTCGGAAGGTGATCCTTTTGCTGACTGGGAGCCAATTCAGGTGTCTCAGGTGTGCGGAGATGTGGCTGTTGCGGGGTACGTCGAGGATGAGGCGGGCGGAGGCGTTTTGGATACGTTGCAGACGTTTTTGGAGTTTTGCGGTGGTCCCAGCATAAAGGGTGTTGCCGTAGTCCAGGCGGCTAGTGACTAGGGCGTGGGTCACGGTTTTTCTGGTGTCGGTGGGGATCCAGCGGAAGATCTTGCGGAGCATGCGGAGGGTGAGGAAGCAGGAGGAGGACACGGCGTTGACTTGTTTGGTCATGGTGAGAAGAGGGTCCAAGATGAAGCCGAGGTTGCGGGCGTGGTCTGAGGGGGTCGGTGCGGTGCCAAGGGCCGTGGGCCACCAGGAGTCGTCCCATGCGGTCGGGGTGTTGCCGAGGATGAGGACTGCCGAGCCAGTACTTCCCTGTCTCAGTCAATATTACAGTGTTGCAGCCAGAATTTGGATTTCTTCAACAACATATGGTTGTCTCAGCCAGTATTTGAAGGTCTAAGCGTGTATTTTGAGGTATCAGTCACTATTTGAATGTGTTGACTAACATTTGATTGTTTCAGCAGGATTTAAGGGTCTGATTTATGAAAAGTTAGCGCCGCCTTCATATCATTTTCCGCCTTTACTTCATTTTTTTTAAGCAAACGCGGCGCAAACTTCCAAAATATAACTGTATTTTGTAAGGTTGTGCCGCTTTTGTGTCAAAAAATGACGTACCGTCGACGCTAACTTTTCATAAATCAGGCCCTTAGTTGTTTCAGACAGTACTTTATTTTCCCTACATGTATTTGGTTGTTTCACCCATACTTTGTTGTTTCAGGTAGTAGTTGGTTATCCTTACCAGTATCAGAAGGTCTCAGAGGGTATTTGGATGTCTCAACCAGTATTTTATTGTTTCTTCTAGTATTTTCTTGCCTCAGTCAGCGTTTCATTGTCCCTGCCAATATTTGGATGTCTTCACCAGTATTGTGTTGTCTCAGCCAGTATTTGCCTGTGCATTTAAAGCGTCAGCCAGTATTTGGTTATTCCTACCATTATTCGAATGTCCCAGACAACATTTGGTTGTTCACTCAGCCAATTCCCTCTGATCAGTGCCCACAAGTGTTCACCATGTTATTCACATCTTGTTCCTAGTAAGTAGTTCTGCTGATCTACAAACAGTAGAAATCTGATAGCCATGGAACCAGCCAAGGATGCTGAAGAAAAGCCAGAGTTCCAAAGGTGCTGTTTACTGGTGTCAATTTTGAAAGTTAAGCTGCTAGTACCAAGCAACAGAACAAACTGATGGTTGGGTGCTACCCACCCCGAAAGGTCAGATGCAAAAGTAACGGGAAAGATCTTACCTCAATGATACAGTAAAGAGACCGGACCCGGTTTGTACACCACGATTTACCGGTTGACCTTTACTCTTATGGAAATTTTGGTCCTAGGTCTGGCCCGACTACGAGGGTCTCAGCTCTCTCTGTCAGTGCCAGGGTGGAGGCCAGGAAGCTGCTCTGTGGCAGGAGTCAGTTCCTCACTTGTTGCCCATCTTTGGTATTGAAATAGTTTGAAGTAGATAAGGTACGGGAATACCAAAATGGAAGCACATCCTTCCTATGCAGGTAGTCTTGTGTGCAGACCCACTATGGCTAGCAGGCATGAGATGATAGATGCCATAAGCTTTCACATCCAATTCTGTGTATATACTGTGTTCTGAGAAGAATCCTGTGTTGCTGATGAGGTTCAACGTCACGGGTGCCAACCTGGTACAACACCCAACCACCAAGGGTGTCCAGAATTGCTGACTAAAGTAGTCAGCAATGATAATTGTCAATATAGACCAGGGCACACCAAAAAGTAGTCCAGCATAGTTCATCCAAGTGGAAAACAACTGAAGGTCCAAAGCCACGCGGTTGGTGATGATAGCGTTTATTCTTATCATGAAAGAAAGAGTCCAATACACAGCTTACAGCCGACACGTGTTTCGTCACATTGACTTTATCGAGGCTAGTATGGAAAAGGTTGTAAAAAAGAGACGTCCAGTAGTACAAGGAAATATGCGTAGTTGCAATTGCTGTGTGGAACGGTATTTTAAGCCATCTGGGGCAGATAACGTCCGTGATGATGTTATGTAAGGAAACTCTATGATGTATTTGAATGTGGTAGGTCCTGAGATGGAAGACAAAGGCACAGCTGAGTTGATGAAGAGAAGGTCAGAACTAGAAGAAAGACTAGAACAATCCAGTGTGTTCTGGACCTTGCATCCAAGGAAGGACAGTGGTTTGGGTGTTTTTGCAGGAAGGCGAGAATAATCCAGTAGTAGGGTGCGTCTGGAAGGGAGACTGCTTCCTATGTGACTGATTGAATGGGGATGTGTGAGGCTAGGATGAAGGCTGCTTGTGTGAGTGATGAAGATTCTGTAATTTATCAGAAAAGTATAGATGGGCTAAGTTCAGGAACCCCCTGGGATCAAGCATCTTTCCTTCAGGATCAGACCCACAATCTGGCACTGACTAATCAAATGTTGCTGAGCAGTTTCGTTTTTCTTTCTTTTCTTTTTTTCCTCTTCCTCAGGGACTTGCCCCTGCCCAACTCTTCATGACTTTTGGAACCACAAACCAAATTAAGGCCAATAAAAAAGACTCTGAGACCATTTTGTCTTTAAAAGCCGGATACAATAAGTGCTTAGGAGCTTCGGAAGATGGGGCCAATGGAAGGGCAAACATTCAAAGCGGCCCCTTATCCCACAGGTACAGCTGTTGTAGGATAAATACATGGATGATTGATATAAAACCATGGACTGAAGTCTGAGGCCTGCCAGTTTGTGAAATTAATTGTAACTCTACATCTAAGCGCCATGCATCTCAATCATCTTGTCTCAATGGCCTGCTGGTGTGTTTCTCCAACGATTATGCATCTGCATGCAGCCTGGAAAATGCCCTCTACGTGCCCTGGATGAGTGGATACAAGTCTTAAAAGATGGGAGGGATTGATTCATCAGATCTTGGGACTTTCCTAGTGACCGAGTTATAAACGCAGGGTCTGGTCCCAGGTTACCCATTGTTCGAGCATCCTTCTGTAACCAGCTCACCTGCAGGGCCAGGCAGGCCTTTCATTCCACCGGTCATTTCCCTAGTGGGCTGGAGCTCTTGGGGGCTGGTTTTGAAAACCAGAGCCCCCGGGGCTACCTATTTTACTTTCCTCAAGTTCCCAAGTTTAATTGCAGCAATCGGGGCGAGGCGTCAAAGAGCGAGAGAGATTAGGGAGGGAGAGGGAAGGTAGACAGAAAGCAAGCAGACAGGTTGAAGAAAGGGAGGAGAGAAGGGTGGGTGGATGGATGGATGGATGGACGCACAAGGAGACGAAGGGAGCGGAACTGATTTGATCCTTTTTGCCAGAGTTGCTTTTGGTTCACTAGTCCGGCCCTGCTCACATTTCGATGGAGGTGAGGAAGCAGTTGAGCTTTTGACTAGTCACTGACAGACAGGTGCGAGAGCGATTCATCGAGGCACATGCCGCACGCGCCAAGCATCATGTGACGTGCCCCATGTCCAGTGATGACAGGAAGAATACCGGCACTTCTCAACACTGCTTCAATACATTTAATGGGAGAATACCGGCACTTCTCAGCACGGCTTCAATACTTTTAATGGGAGAATACCAGCACTTCTCAGCACTGCTTCAATACATTTAATGGGAGAATACCAGCACTTCTCAGCACTGCTTCAATACATTTAATGGGAGAGTACCTGCACTTCTCAGCACTGCTTCAATACATTTAATGGGAGAGTACCTGCACTTCTCAGCACTGCTGCAATGCATTTAATGGGAGAATACCAGCACTTCTCAGCACTGCTTCAATACATTTAATGGGAGAGTACCTGCACTTCTCAGCACTGCTTCAATACATTTAATGGGAGAGTACTGACACTTCTCAGCACTGCTGCAGTACATTTAATGAGAGAGTACCTGCACTTCTCAGCAGTGCTGCAACACTTTAATGGGAGAATACCAGCACTTCTCAGCACTGCTCTGCTACAACACTTTAATGGGAGAATACCGGCACTTCTCAGCACTGCTGCAATACATTTAATGGGAAAGTACCTCAGCACTGCTGTAGTACATTTAATTGGAAAGTACCAGCACTTCTCAGCAGCGCTGCAGTACATTTAATGGGAAAGTACCGGCACTTCTCAGCACTGCTTCAATACATTTAATGGGAGAGTACTGACACTTCTCAGCACTGCTGCAGTACATTTAATGAGAAAGTACCTGCACTTTTCAGCAGTGATGCAGCACTTTAACGGGAGAGTACCCATACTTCTCAGCACTACTTCAATACATTTAATAGGAGAGCACCAGCACTTCTCAGCGCTGCTGAAATACATTTAACGGGAGAGTACCTGCACTTCTCAGCACTGCTTCAATACATTTGATTGGAGAGTACCTGCACTTCTCAGCACTGCTGCAGTATATTTAATGGAAGAGTAGCAGCAATTCTCAGCACTGCTTCAATATATTTAATGGGAGAGTACCAGCACTTCTCAGCACTGCTGCAATACATTTAATGAGAGAGTACCTGCACTTCTCAGCACTGCTGCAATACATTTAATGGGGGAGTACCTACACTTCTCAGCACTGCTGCAATACATTTAATGGGAGAGTACCACCACTTCTCAGCACTGCTGCAATACATTTAATGGGAAAGTACAGGCACTTCTCAGGTATTGTAAACAGTGAGTACTTGCACTTATATATATCCATTTAATGCACTGCCCATGTCATTGGCGCAACGAAACTGGAGGGGGGGGGAGGGCCAGTGCAAAGTCCCTTGAGTGGATCCCCCTGGACCCAGTCAGGGGCCTGCCGCCCATGCACATTGTACTGTTCTGAGGGCCCCCTCACCATGGGGGCCTATGTCTGTTAGCGAGGTCCTGTGATACGTGTACACGAACTGGAGACACAGAAGAAAGACTACAGTGCACATTAAGTTGGTTCGAGTGATAATCTCACCGGAAGGGATTTCTCTGGAACTGCTTCTGACCAAGGTTAATCTGCTCAAAGGAGCAGCAGTTCAAACCTGACAAGTTTGTTGTCCATGGCCAGTTGTAGTTAAAGGTTAAATCTGAGCAACTAAGCAAAATTTGTAAGAACTAAGTCGGCTCTAGGGCTTCTTGTTTTAGAGAAGAGTTGGTGTCCCACCAAAAGCAGCCCTGTCAAGTTTCCCAGGTCCATGCGTGATTTGTTGTTCCCGTCCGGGTTTTTTCTTTGAATTCTGGGACTTGCAGTCTTGCTTATTCCATTATAAAACAGGACTACAAGTCCCACAATTCAAATGGAAAAAAAAACTTTAACTGAAGCAGCACATCACACATGGACATGGGAAACTTCGCAGCTATGCAAAAGCGTTGTCTTGATGACTGCCACATTGTTAGCAGAGAGTGCCTTGTAGTTGGGGGTCTGTCAACCGCGCAGGGGGTTTGTGCACTGTGTTTTGGTTGATGGATTGATGGGGGGGGGTGCCAGGATATGTCATTTTTGTTTTCCTGCTGATCCTTGGGGGGTTTTAAGTCAACTCCCTTCTGGATTCCCTTCAGATAGGTAGAATGTAACAGAAGGATACTGCCTCAAACTGCCCCATATCATGGCAATGGTTACCCCACTTGTTAAGATCAGATTTTTTCCTAAGTGATAAGGAATAGCACAATTCTGCCCCAACACCTGTCAACAGGATATATGTATATTATTAATAATATAGCATGTGAAATTAGTTAACATTTTGAGGTATTACGTCTTTCCGATACTGCATTTAAGTTGAAGGTAGAAATCAAACTCGGGTCACTAGGATGCCCGCTGCAAACCCACCTTGTCTGATACTCTGTCTCTGTTGTTTGTCAGCGCCCAGATGGCTTTAATGACTTCGAAGTGTTATATGAAGCTGGTGACGATGAGACAACCGTGGTCTGCAATGATGAAGCCGAAGGGTGTGCACTCCCGCAAAACCCCACTATGAGGATCACCTAAGGCTCGTGCAATGAGGTACAAAAACGGGGCTCATTGCCTCTCTCCCGGAGCTCGCTGCCACCCATGGCCTGGGGAGGAGCGGAGCCTCCCCCAGAAAGGTGGCTGGTCCCCTGTTCCCGCCCACCTGACTTGGGCAGTGGCCAAATGACCTACTGTAGTCTATCGACTTCTCTCAGTTTTTGAAAACAGTTTTTAACAGTTTTGTAAATCAGCGTACAGCAACGTCACATCCTCCGCAGACTATAAATCACCGATAGACTACAAACAAACGAATCGCAGACTTGGTAGCCAGCCGCGATTTCCCACTGGAATGTGGTTCGTGTCTTTGATGTGGCAGAGGGTGCGCCTAGAGCCAGAGGGCCGGTTGAAGCTCTTGAGAGCAGCAAGAAGCTCCCGTCCCCGTAGTGCAAGCGCCGAGAGGCTGTGATGGAGCAACATCTGGGTGACAGCGGGGAAGACGCAGATAAAACACTCAGATGAAGACGAGAAGCCCAACAGGCCTCAGATTTGCGTCCAATAAAATGTCTTCACTTAAAACATGTTTATGTCATATTGTTATTGAGAAAGACATTTCCGGGTCAAGAACCGGACTGTCAGTGGGTTCATTCGTGTTGGCAACATCAGTCCTTGGCACACATGGCCGGGAGGCGAGGAACAGCAAGCTGGAATAGGGGGCGTGGCGGAGGTGTGAGGAGGTAGCTCAGTGGCCAACAGGCACCCCTTTAGTCGAGGACTAGGGCGAGATCGATTGCTTCCACCCATCATAGGGCGTGGCAGCCCTCCAAATAGCCAATTCCCCTTCCCACGGGTGGTGGTCTTAAGTTTGGCTTCTGAGCTCCCAGGCTTGCTTTCCCTCTGACTCCATCTTCTGGACACCTTAAGCATGTTGGTTGGAGGTCTTCCCGTTTCAGATGGCCTCTTCTTCACTGGAGCAGGCTTGCCTCTTGGAGTTCTCCAAAGAAACCTTGTATTCTCTCTTTTACTTTCGTCTGTTGAATCACTCGTTCTCGCAAGTTCCAGAGTCCCTCCTCTTTAGGGGTCTTAATTCAGTTAGGGCCCCCTGTAGACGTCTGGCGCTACATGTGCACACAGCTCAAGAAGGAACCCTTAGAGAATGGGTTTCTGACATGAGACCCGCTGCCATGAAAGGCTACGTGTATGCTGCAGACAAGTTCTGGACCACATGAGAGATGCTGTCCTTCACTGTTGAGGGGTTAGATTTCATGCCTGACTTGCTCAGTGTCGGAATCTTTCCTGAGAGTTCCGCAGTAATGTTCCCTGAGACAGTAGATTCTTCCCCAGGTTTTCCTGTCCTCTCTGGCTTGGATTACCTATATGCATAATAACATTTCTGATCCTTTCCTGTCCTTTGATCCTGGTTTCTACAGACAGTTGTCCATGTCTTGTGACTAGCTCCAGTCCTTCAGCGGCTGCCTTGATCCTGACTTCCTGTAATCTAGCTCGTAGAAGACTAGACTTTGTTTTAGCTCCCCTGTATATGAAGACGACTAGTGGCCGAGCAACGGTGCCATGACCCCTTACGCAAGTAAGAGAAATGGTCCACCTTCTCCTATTGCATAATACAAAATAGCCATAATTATTATGCAGTGAGCCCCCTTGCGGCCCTGGGCCCCTGTGCCACTGCACCTGCTGCACTAATGATAGCAACACTCATGAGCATATCTTCTTGCATACTGAAGAGAGTGTAGAGTTTGCACCTAATCGCAAAGGCACCATTTTCCAATCCTGTACTTTCTTTTGAAAAAAATATTATTATTAGATGACCTGCCCATTTGGTTGAATTGAAGTGAGTCTGTCCTGCCACTAACCACTATGAGGCTCAGAGTTAGGACACACATTTCACCTCTAGTTCATTCCACTCATCTGTGTAGAACATGTGCAGGGTCCCTAGAAATATATGAGCCTGTGGTCGCAGCGTTTTTTGCATGTTTATGGGTTTACCCACTTGCCGCATAATCCAGCAAAAATGCTTCTCGCTCAAACGAGTCAAAAAGAAATAAAAACAGTGCCATGCCTAGTGGCACACAGTGCCAGCCCCACTGCTTAATTTGTAAATAAAAAGGTGCAGGTACCCAAAGCCCTTCTCCTAAATGGCTGGCGGCTGCTGCAATTAAATGTGCACGCAGGAAATACTGAGGCAGCGTAATCCTAAAGCCATCTCGGGCCTCTTCAATCCATATAAAGCCACTCCCTGCCCCTTCAGCTCACTCTTGCAGCTTTCTACATTCTCCCTCCGTGACGCTTTTTCGTTTTTCCCTTCCTCCGTCGCCCCATATGTGTCTTTTGCTCGCAGCAAATGCTTGAGGCAGAGAAATAAGCCCCGGCCCTCAAAAGTAAGTGCCGGTGCTCAACACCGGAAACAACAAGCACAAATTAAGCACTGGCCAGCCCCTTTGCAAAGGTTATCAATAGCGGTGGGCAAAACAGTCCGCTCCGCTGGAGCAGTTGGCAGAATTTTGGCCACTCTGCTTTACGCTTGTAACGCGGAGGCCCCTGCCAAATTCTTCCAAGTGCCGCATAGCGGAATTTTTTCTCGAGCGTGGCTCGCCATTGGTGTGTTGGCGAGCAAGATTTGGCGCCCTCCTGGAGGGCACCCAGGAAGATTTCTCCAATACTGACTTTCGTGACTATTCACAGTGAGAAAGCTGTCACTCGAGTAGAAAATCTCCTACAGCCGCAGCAAAATCAACTCCTGAAGCAGCACCCTCTGGCATGCCATGTGGTGCTGTTTGCGCTTATTTGTAGCACTGAATTAGCTCCTGGAGCTAAAAATCTGCACAGAAGCGCAACATGCCTAATTCTGCCCATTCGCAGAACTCCATGGAACCTTGAGGTATTGTCATGGAAGTCCGAGGAGTGAAACTCTGCGAGTTCCTCCCACCCTTAGTTATCAGATGCCAAATGTTGAAGTCCTAGTAGCAATGCGGGGAAACTTTTGCCAAGACAGTATTAATGGAAAATCATGAAATAATACTGCTCAGAAAGTGACATTATGCCACATAATTCCTGTTTATTACCGCATGAAGTTGTGAGCAAATAATAGAAAAATATCAACGATGAAAATAATGACAAGAGAAGTGTTTATGTAGGTAAGTATATGTTTACTACATTTCAACATCTCCATACCTTGATGATATATACATATTGTACAAGTACGTAGATGTGGAGCTAAGATTAGTATATTTGTACTTGCCTATATATAATGTCCTTGTTAATGTTTTAGCCATCAATGTTGCTGCTACAGTATTCTTGTAGCACAACACTTGGTACTCGATATTCTGACATACAAGAGGCAGGTGATCAAAGCACAGTGCAAGGTGCTAGCTTTCAAAGTCAGCCCCTGCCTGATGGCTTACAAGGGACTCGAGTGGCACTGACTCCTCACCCCGTTGGCCCTTTACATGCAAAAGCATGTGCCTGAACCTATGAAAGATCCAATGCTGGAGATCTGCAATCATAAGTGCTCTCATCGAGGCACTGGACAGGACTAGGTGGTCTAAACACTCACTTAGAGACACACAGTTTAGGTAGCAATGATGCACAGCTCTTGTCGACACCCAGCGCGCCCTACTGGTGCTGCCTCACCAGGGCCCATATTCATACTTTTTTAGCGCCGCATTTGCGTCGCTTTCTGATGCAAAAGCGGCGCAAACTTACAAAATACACTTGTATTTTGTAAGTTAGCGCCGCTTTTGCGTGACAAAATGACGCAAATGCGGCGCTAAAAAATATACATATGTCAGAATTACTCTGCTTAATGATAGAAGATGCTTACTAAATAAAGACTTTGGAGAAAACGCACAACCTTGCTTTTACCTGCTGCAGTAGGTTTTTATTAGAACTCTAACAACTCCATAATGTTCACGAAGGGCCAGATGTAGGTATATTCCAATTTGCGACTTACAAATTGTGAGTCAGAGTGACATGCAATTTGCGAGTCGCAAATTGGAATGTAGGATGGTGTCCTTGACACCATCTGCGACTCTCAAGGGGGTCACAAAGGCCCACCTCATTAATATTAATGAGGTGGGTCGCAATTTGCGACCCCCTTGGGGCTCGCGGCACTCACAGGGATGGTGGCCTGCTGGAGACAGCAGACCACCATGTCTGTGACTGCTTCTAAATAAAGCAGTTTTTTTTGTTTGTAATGCAGTCCGTTTTCTTGAAAGGAAAACGAGATGCATTACAAAACTCAAAAATGAAACGATTTTGTTTCATTTTTTCAGAGCAGGCAGTGGTCCATAGGACCTCTGCCTGCTCTGAAAAAATGGTTGCAGTTCCAATCACAAAGGGGAACGGGTCCCCTGGGGTCCCCTTCCCTTTTGCGAATGGGTTACCACCCATTTCAAATGGGTGCAAACTGCGATTGGTTTGCGACCGCGTTCGCGGTCACAAAGCAATCCTGCATTGCACTGCGACTCGCAATTAGGAAGGGGACTCCCCTTCCTAATTGTGACTCACAAACCCGTTTTGCGATTCGGTAACCAGGTTACCAAATCGAAAAAGGGGTTTTGTGCATTGCAAAGTGCTGTTTGCGACGTGCAAACTGTTTGCTACATCTGGCCCTAAGTGTTTATAATATTGGTAGAAACATTCATAAACGTATTTTCTCATGGAAAGCAGGAAAAGTGGCACAAAAATAATAAACGTGTTTTTCAGAGAAACTAGCTCCCCTCCAACAAAGTATTGCCATGGCAATTCTACCCCAAACAATCGTTTATTGTGACACCTTTTGGCTACAACCTTCATGAACACGTGGTTGTACACCTTGCACAACTCTGCAGGTGCAATTTAAATTCTGTGCAAATCCTGAAAAAAGAAAGCTATCTTATGAAAACCACCAACAGCCTCAATTCTGGAGCACCACAGTAACAGGTAAATAACTTATTTGTCTAATTTATTTGCAGAATAGGTGTGTCTTTTCTGTTTTCACGTTTTGCAGTTCATCTGTTCTGTGAGTGATAGTCATCCTGTCTTCTCCTCAGCTGTGCCACGGAGACCCCCTCCCCACAGTCTCATGCTGACGGATGTCACTTCCTCCAGTCTGGTTGCATCTTGGGCCACTTCTGGTCGTCCGGCTCTGAAATACAACGTGCAGCTTGGAGCTCCTGGGGGATTCTCTCGCTCGGTGACGGTGCCGGGGCATGTTCACATGGCTGTTCTAGAAGGCCTGAAGATGGACACTTTCCATTCTGTCTGTATCCGGGCGGTTTACAAAAGAGGCAGCAGCGTGGCTGCCTGTGCCAAGGAGAAGACCCTCTCAGGTGAGGAAAAATAATCAACCCGTGGCAATGCTGTGAAGCAAACAGTGAACTTTGCGACGGGCTGGCCAGAGGGGCCCCTGTACCAAGTGCATGGGCAGTGCAGGGGGCCACCGTGCATGCCGTCTCCGTCAGCATTTACCTCGCGGTGCTACCGCCATGTAACTGCTGGCAGAGATGGGGGTCGTAATCCCCCGGAAGATGATGCTTGTAGCGCTGCCCTGGCGGATTAGGCCCGCCAGCCCGCCAGGACGCAGTGTCCTGGTGGAGCTGGCAGTCCAACCGTGGCACGGCCGCCGCAGTCATAATGTGGTGGTCAGACAGCCGCCAAAGCGGTCGGATCACCGCTTTGGCGGTGATGAGAATGCCACTACTACTCTGGCGGTCAGTAGACCCAGCGGGAAACGGTCAGTAGACCGCCAGGGGCATAATCAGGTCGTAAGGGCCTGATTTAGAGTTTGGCGGGAAGTAGACATAAGTCAGGGTGGCAGAAGACATTATGTCTGCCACTCTGATGTACTACCACCCACCAAAATTAGAGATCACTGCCAGCCCAGCAGTGATCACTGTACTTTCAGAGGAACTGCAGTCACATCTATTCCTCTGAAGGCACAGAACGGTTGTTAAATGGCTGTTGTTAGGTATGACAGCTGTCCACCAAACTATTTGTTTTTCAAAAGCCAACTACAAGAGTAGTAGTTTATTTAAAAAAAAAAAAAAAACTAATGACACCCACAACCTGGCAGAATATATTTCAGGGTGTGATGGTCATTGTTTGCAGTTTTCTATTTAGCACCGCAAGATTTCACTGGTGGTAATGGGCAGCAAATAAGGTACATCAGACCATCAATCCTAAATAGGGCGAGTGGTGTGATCCATCTGTTGAACTCAAAAGGACGCTCTGCCTTTAAATCTGACCAGATGTTCTTTCTAAGTAGCCCTGCCTGTCTTAGATATTACCTTGCCAGTGAGAGAAAGGGTGTACGAACTGTGGGAACGGTGTGAATTTATCTCCAATGATTTTGGAGAGGAGGTGCAATGGGCCATACCCTTCCCATAGATTTTGAAGTGGAAACTGAATAGTGGAAGACACAATGGGCCTGATTACAACTTTGGAGGAAGGTGTTAATCCGTCCCAAATGTGACAGATATACCACCAGCCGTATTACGAGTCCATTATATCCCTTGGAACTCGTAATACGGCTGGTGGTATATCCGTCACATTTGGGACGGATTAACACCTCCTCCAAAGTTGTAATCAGGCCCTATGTGTTTCCCTGGAGCTACGCTGCTCACCAACTCTCCTTGAAGCACTATATTTGAGTAGCGAACTCTGTGGGGGCTCCGAGATCTCTTAGTTTTGTTAATCATTTAATTGCAGTCATTAAGGTCTACTAAAATCATGGCAGGCGTGTAGGCAGCACAAAGCAATGCAAGAGCTGCTATTTTATGCTAATGTTACTACTGGCTCGGCTGACTTGCGTAAAAGAACGATTTTAGGCAAGCCTCAATACCTCAATGACTACGATTAAATAATTGGCAAAAAGGAAGGGGTCTTGGAGCCCCCACACAATTTAGTACTTAAGATCTTGCTGTTCATGGAGCTGCTTGCTCCTGCAGGATGAAGTCTTATGTCACTGTGTGTGATCTTCAGTGTCTGTAGAAATGCTCTAAACAGAATACCACACCTTTATATTTTATGTTAGGCACATTAATATATGCGTATATGGTGTCAGTTTGATTTACGGTGTGATCATTGTATTTATTGAACCCCCAAATACTAACAGTACTTGAATAACAATAATTAAGTAATTGAACACGAAGTACTGACATTTGGGGCGATTTTACGAGTCTGGCAGTCACAGGCTTGCGGTGGCGGTTGGACTGTCGTGGCTGTGCCTGTCCGACCACCACATGACGACCCTGGCGGTCGGGCCTCCAAAAGACTGTGGCACTGCCAGGATCTTTGATCCCGAAGGGAAGAAGTCAGCGCCGCCGTGCTGATTACAACCATGTTCTATGCTAGCAGAGAACAAGTGCAGGGGGCTAAAGGGGGGTCCCTGCACTGCCCATGCCCATACCCATTGAATGGGCAGTGCAGGGGCCCACCTCCCTGGCCCCGTTTAAATGCACACTGTCTGCTGTGAAGACAGCGCGTAATCCAAGGGCACTAGGGAGGCTCCCTGTGCGACGGCTTTGGACTCGGCTCCATGTGGAGCTGAGTCCAATGCAGCCGCACATTTTCCACTTGGTTTCTGCAGGTCAGCCCAGTGGAAAACTCTTAATGAGGCTGGGGGGAGCCCGCCAGCACTATGGCAGTCTCATCATCGGGAGTTTGGCGGTTGTTTTTTTCCGAACGCCAAACTTGTAATCAGCCCCGTGGTCTTAAATGGAAGAGAGAAGGATGACACAGTCTCTAACTGTACAATATGCAATCCTGGACTCAAATTGCAGCTTCCATAATGGACCAAATTGTGTGATCCAGGGCCCTTTGCTTTACTTCAATAGATACCATTCTCTGAAGCATTCAGTTTGAAAGCAAATTGAAGTAATTCAGTTCATGCACTCTACAGAAACCTCCCTTGTATATGGTTAATATAAAATAATATTGCTTGTCGTTTAATAACAGTACAATCTATACGAATAGACTGAAAGGTCTTAGGTACCTTGTGGCAACTTTGACAGGGCACGAGGGTATTAGTGAAGAATTCATATTTAAAAAGACATTACTTTCAACATGTCACTCAATTCATCTTTTCAAGGACTGGTTTGTGCTTTTGCTCTGACATCCAAGCCACATGCCTGTCTCAGCTCTCCCCAAGGTTGTCTATGTCCCCCAAGATATGAAAGGCGTGAATCACAAAGCTAACTTACACTTTTAAGTAATTTACACCTTTCAGTAAGTTCTCTACTTTTTGCTTATTCACAAAATCCGAGTGTGAATCAGGCCCTCAGTGTCTCCTGCGTTCTTGGGCTGGAGACCCTGCCTAGAGCTCCTTCAGGCCTGTGATAGCTCTTCTTGTGTGAGAGATGTGTTAAAGCTTCCCCGCCTCCTCTTCCATGGAATAGATGCTTACACCATCTGCATGGAAATGCCTTCTGCAGCCTGGTCTATGCTCGAGGCTGCCCATTCATTTCACGTTTGGCCTGTCGCTGCAAGGTAGAGAAATGAATCTGCACATATTTTTCACCCTGAGTTAACGGAGCTGCGTTGATCCAGACTAGATTCATCGCTTTGTGTCTTTTCCGACTGGAGAGTTCTCCAGGTGCAGGAGGATGGTCCCTGGTTGACCCCTGCACATTCCGATGCTCACATTTTGCATATTGTTTTAACGCGAGACAGACTGGAAGGGAAAAGAGCGAGTTGTAAAAAAAAAAAACTCTTGCAGGTTCAAGTTCATCCTGGTCTAAACCGGGGTCTGGAACCCCTGATCTAGGAAGGTGGGTTCAGAAAACTCCTCCAATTTGTTTAATATGTGGCAAATCCTTTTCTGGAGAATTCTCCACCAGTGAAGAACATTCTGTGAGGATTACTTCCGCTGTAGGGATAGTATGGTGGAGGGTATTCCACTGGAGGATTCTGGACCGCTGGAGAATACTCCAGAAAAATAACCTGCCAGAGAGGTGGTATAGTGAAGGTAATTCCACTGGAAGTCTCTGCACCACCGAAGAATACTCCGGCAGAATTATTCGCACCTGAGGCATATTACGGTGAAGGTAGTTACAATGGAGGTTTCTACACCGCTGGAGAATACTTCAGCAGAATTTACTTCCACCAGAGGGATAGTACAATGGATGTAATTCCACTAGGGAATTCTGCATTATGGGAAAATACTCCAACAGAATTACTTCCACCAGAGGGATAGTACAATGGATGTAATTCCACTAGAGGATTCTGCATTATGGGAAAATACTCCAACAGAATTACTTCCACCAGAGGGATAGTACAATGGATGTAATTCCACTAGAGGATTCTGCATTATGGGAAAGTACTCCAACAGAATTACTTCCACCAGAGGGATAGTACAATGGATGTAATTCCACTAGAGGATTCTGCATTATGGGAAAGTACTCCAACAGAATTACTTCCACCAGAGGGATAGTACAATGGATGTAATTCCACTAGGGAATTCTGCATTATGGGAAAATACTCCAACAGAATTACTTCCACCAGAGGGATAGTACAATGGATGTAATTCCACTAGAGGATTCTGCATTATGGGAAAATACTCCAACAGAATTACTTCCACCAGAGGGATAGTACAATGGATGTAATTCCACTAGAGGATTCTGCATTATGGGAAAGTACTCCAACAGAATTACTTCCACCAGAGGGATAGTACAATGGATGTAATTCCACTAGAGGATTCTGCATTATGGGAAAGTACTCCAACAGAATTACTTCCACCAGAGGGATAGTACAATGGATGTAATTCCACTAGGGGATTCTGCATTATGGGAAAGTACTCCAACAGAATTACTTCCACCAGAGGGATAGTACAATGGATGTAATTCCACTAGGGGATTCTGCATTATGGGAAAATACTCCAACAGAATTATCTCTACCAGAGGGACACTATAGAGCAGATAATTCCAAAGGTGGATTCTGCCAGAATTACTTCTGCCAACAAAACACAAGCGTGGCCCGTTAAACCAATGTCCCACAAAAACAAGAGCGCAAACATCAATATTTTAAAAAAATGCTCTATTTGCAACACGTTCTATTCACAGTTAAATAGGATCTCCTATTTACCCGTGGGCGAAAATCACCCTCATCGTACCGTACACACCCTGAATTAAGGTCGATAAAGCAATTAAGCTGTTCTATATAAAGTTGTCAAAATTAATGAAACTTCTAGTTTTCAAACAGCTAATTTAGACCAAAAAATAGAACAGCTAGAATTTGAGAAATATTGTTAATATAATTTCGTTGATAATAGTGCATACAGTCGTGCAACTTTTACTAAAATGTTTCATATAGAGACAAATTAGTTTTATACCCATCCACAAGAGGCAACTGGGCTTTTTCAATGTCTTTCACTTTTATGTCAGCAGTTGTTTCCATTCTTTCCTGCTTCCTATGTGCCTATGTCGACTCCACTCCCACCATGAGTTCATACGTTCTCTTTTCCTGTGATAGTAAGTCTATGCATTGATTTATTTATTAGACGTTTTTTAAAGGGTGGACAAGTCCCTGTCAGTGGCACAGTGCTGTGTAAAGGGACAGATCCGTATAAACAGCAGTGCATACACTATAATTTCATATATCACACAAAATAATACAAAATAATTTAAAGAGGACAGAGTCTGTCAAAGCTAGAAGTAACAGTGAATTCGCAGGCTTTTTAGCCATTGTTAAAAGTATTTTGGGGCAGAATTCTCCATTGTTTAGAGGGATGGAAATTCCACACTTTAGGTTTTGCCCTTCTTAAACTTGGTGTTTCGAGGAGAAGATCCTCTACTTCAGAAGGAGGTGTTGACTGTTAGGGATAATCAGATTCTGGTCAAGATAGTTTGGCGTAATCAACAACATGACTTTGTGCGTGGTGCACGCTTGTTTGAAGCTCGCTACCTCGCTTCTATCTGGAGTCACTCCAGGAAGTACAAATCAGGCAAGATGTAGTTGAATTTCTTGCACCAGTGAGTAGCCTGGCAGCTGGGAGCTGGATGGAACCTGTGGATCATTCTTAGTTGGAAATTTCCATCTTCCAGGATTAACCCTTTCACGGTTAAGCCTCTGGCCCACCGTGCTTAGCCTTGTTTGGGGGAGTTCACACTTAGGCCTCCATGACATTTTTTCAGCATAAGCTATCCAGGCCAAATTGGCGTCCTTTTTTCCAACTACCCGGGTATTCTGGCAAAATGTGGAAAAAAGCACTGCAGAAGAAAGCAGCTGTTTTTTCCCTGCAAATGGCACAAATGAAGAGGTTGTGGTGCTAACATCACCATCTTCCCAACTTTCAGGAACAGGGAGGCTTGAATCTAATTTTTCAACACAGTTTTCAACACAGGTTTGGCATTTTTCTGGAACATAGTCCATTTTTCCTATTTTTTGTGCTTTCAACCTCCTTCCAGTTAGTGGCAGAGATGGGCGTGAAACTAATGGCTGATCCCACAAAACTATACATTTCTGAAAAGTAGACAACATTTTGAATTCAACAAGGGGTCATTTGTGTAGATCCTTCAAGGTTTTTCTATAGAAAGTAATAGTTGAAATAAAGAAATATTGAAATTGAGTTTAAAAAAACAGCTATTTTGTCTACGTTTTCATCTGTAACTTCTTCTATGGCAGATTTTCAGAAGCAATAGATCATTGTGTCCGCTGGACCCTTCTGGTTGCGGGGATATATAGGACTTGTAGGTTCACCAAAAACCCTATGTTACCAGAGCCAATAACTGAGCTGCACCAAGCAATGGTTTTTCATTGTGTACCAGGTATTCAGTAATTTAGCTGGTAAAATATAAAGAGTGAAAAATAAGTATCAAGGAATCCTATGTAGTTCCAAAATGGGCACAAGATATGGAGTTTAGAAGCAGTGATTATTTGCACATTTCAGAATTTGGGGGTAGCCATACTAGCATGTGAATTACTGGGCATTTCTCAAAATGACTTCTTTCTTAAACAATGTCTTACATTGGGAAGGTGCAAATTCAGAGAAAGAAAATTTGTAATAACACTTGTTCTGCTATTCTGTGTTCCCCTAAGTCTCCCAAAAAAAATGGTACCTCACTTGTGTGGGTAGGCCTAGTGCCCATGACAGGAAACGCCCCAAAATGCAACGTGGACACATCACATTTTTCCACTGAAAATGCACTTGTTTTTTGCAATGTGCCTAGCTGTGGATTTTGGTATGAAGCTCAGCTGTTAATTAAGGAAATCAAGCCAACCTGTGCATTTTTATAAACTAGACATGTAAGGGTATCCAGGGTGGGCTGACTTACGTGGCTCCCCAGAGTCCCTTGCAAACCTCAAACGGTGAGAAAAAAACACATTTCTACATTTCTGTGATGGAAAGTTCTGGAAACTGTGGGTAGCCACAAACTTCCTTCCACCCAGCATTCCTTCAAGTCTCCCAATAAAAATTGTACCTCACTTGTGTGGTTAGGCTTAGTCACTGCAACAGGAAACTGTCCAAATCACAACATGTGCGCCGCATATTTTTTCACCGAAAACTGACCCTTTTTTCGATGTGGGTGGTTGTAGATTTTGGACCCTACCCCAACAGGCACTTAGGGAAACCTAGCAACCCTGTATATATTTTAAAACTAGACACCTAGGGGAATCCAGGACGGTGTGACTTGCGTGGATCCCCTCAGGGTTTCTTACCCACAATGCCCTGCAAACCTCAAACATTTCCTAAAATCACCCATTTTCCTTACATTTCTGTGATGGAAACTTCTGGAATCTGCAGGAATCCACAAATTCCTACCACCAAGCTTTGCCACACATGCCAATAAAAACGCTGCCCTACCTGTGTGGCTGGGCGTAGTGCTGCAACAGAAACAGATAAAACCAAGGACATTTGGAGCGCTTGCGTGGAGACACCTATTGACCTCGGTTGGATCCGTTCCTGTTGCTGGCACTGGACCCAGCCAAAAAAGTGAGGCAGAGAGTTTATCGGCACAGGTGGGCAATGCTGGGTGGTAGGAATTTTGTGGATTCCTGCAGATTCTGGAAGTTTCCATCACAGAAATGTAGGGAAAATACGTGACTTCAGGCAAAGTTTGAGTTTTGCAGGGCATTGTGGGTAAGAAACTTGTGTGGGTGCATTTGAAGCACACCACCCTGGACTTCCCCAGATGTCTACTTTTCAGAAGTTACTGGGTCTGGTAGGTAGCAGTCTACCCCAGCCCAAAAAGTTCAGCCTCTTACCATTGCAAGTGGGACGTTAATTGGAGTTAACCAAGCTCTGCTGGCCTATATGTGAAATCAACACTCAAAAGAGTAAAATCTCCTTTTCCTTGCCATTGGGATGAGATGCTTTAGTCAGCAGGGGGGGGGCAGAAAGACTGTGCACATATTTTATGGGTGGGGCATTGCCAGGCCAATTCTGGGCAGCCCTCACCCCTAAGAGTCCCTGATGCCTAGTAAGCTTTCTAAACTCCGGGGGGGGGGGTGCAGATCAGAGTTGCCTCCATCTTCCCCACAATGAGGGCAGAGAGACTGCCCATTTTTTGAGGGTGGGGGCATTGCCATTCCCATACCCCTACAGTGATAATAAAAAATAAGCCCTAGTGCCTAATGGGGTTTCTATCCCCCGAGGCAGATCGGGGACTATTGCCCACATCTGCTCCCCACCCCCCCCGGAGGGGGCAGAAAGACTGTGCTCATGTTTTTGGGGTGGGGGCATTGACAGGGCCATCATGGCCTGCCCCACCCCTACACTAATTAAATAAAATAATCCCTGGTGTGCCAGTGGGCTTTCTACTGTCCGCTGGGGCAGATCGAGGGCTATTGTCCCCATCTGCCCCCATTGACAGGGCCATCATGACCCATCCTCACCACTACACTAATTAAAGAAAAAATATTCCCTGGTGTCCTAGTCGGCTTTCTGCCCCAGGGGGGGCAGAAAGACTGAATTTCACCATAACAATAATGGGGGAGCAAAAGCCCTTCCTGAGGTCTTGAGGGTGGATCCCTGATTTGGGATTGCCCTCCTTGGGGGATCCCCAAGTAGGGATCCACTTGGGAAGGTACCATTGGAAAGGGGAGATTCTTCCCTTTCCAACAATAAATGTCATGTTAGACTTGGCATCCTTGGCGTGGTCTCCCCTAACTTTTTGCCCTGTTTCCCAGGTTGTTGATGTGTGCTGGACTCAGTTTTTGCTGTTTTTGTTACTCTGGGTACTTCACCACTGCTATCCAGTGCTAAAGTGCAAGTGCTTCTATGTAAAATGTATGTGTAATTGGATTTCCCTGATTGGCATATTTGATTTACTGGTAAGTCCCTACTACAGTGCACTAGAGGTGCTCAGGGTCTGTAAATCAAATGCTATTAGAGGACCTGCAGCACTGGTTGTGCCACCCACATTAGTAGCCCTGTAAACTTGGCTCAGACCTGCCACTGCAGAGTCTGTGTATGCAGTTTTAAACTGCCAATTCAACTTGGCAGGTGTACCCACTCTCTAGGCATAAACCTTCCCTTTTCTTACATGTAAGACAGCCCTAAGGTAGGCCCTAGGTAGGCCCCATGGGCAGGGTGCAGTGTATGTTTAAGGTAGGACATATATTAATGTGTTTTGTATGTCCTGACAGTGAAATACTGCCAAATCCGTTTTTCACTGTTGCAAGGCCTATCTCTGTCATAGGTTAACATGGGGGCTACCTTTAAATATGATTAAAGTGTAGATTCCCTTTGGGAGCAGATGGACATGTGGAGTTTGGGGTCTCTGAACTCACAATTTAAAAATACAGCTTTTAGTAAAGTTGGTTTTGAGATTGTGTGTTTGAAAATGCCACTTTTAGAAAGTAGGCATTTTCTTGCTTAAACCATTCTGTGACTGCCTGTTTGTACATTACCTGCCTGGGTTAGTTTGACAGTTGGGCTGTTTGCACCTCTCTCTAGACAGTGACACAAAGCTGGCGTGTGGCCTTCATATCCTGATGAGCCATCTGTGCTAGGAGGGCAGGGAGGAGTGGTCACTTACACCTGAAAGAGCTGTGCGTGCCCTCACACGATGCAGTCTCCAACCCCCCTGGTGTGTGTCTGGGGCCTGGCCTGGGCAAGGCAGGATCTCACACACAAGAGAGACTTTCCTTTGACGTAGGCCTACTTCAAAGGCCAAAATGGGTATAAGAAGAGCACCCAAACCCCTGAAAATTATATCACTTCTGGAAATCAAGAGGAACCTCTGCCTGGAGAAGGGCTGAAGGGCTGAGACGTGCTGCCCTGCCTGTGGCAGTGCATTGTTGAGCTATCCTGCAGTTGCTGCTTCTGCCTGTGCAAGAGGACAACGACTGGACTTTGTTGTGCATTCCTGCTTGTGAAGAAATCTCCAAGGGTTTGTCCTGAGCTTGCCTCCTGTTGTTAAAGTCTCAGGGCCATCAAAGACTTCCCCTGCCAGCACCTAGACTCTCTGCTGAGACTCCGGCTTTGCCAGGTGTTGCCCTATCCAGTTCCTGGGCCCTTAAAAGGTGAAGCTGGCAGACCAAGACTGAAAATCCATGCACAGACGGCCTTGCGGGGAAAATTTTGACTCACCTTTCGAGACTTGGCTTAGAAACGACGCGTCGCCAGCTTCGCGGCTGAAATCTACACTCCACGTGCATCGCAGCTGGAAGATCGACCCACGCGGCTGGAGAAACGACGTGCAACACCTGCTGACAGAGGCTGACAACGTTGAAACCCACATAGTGCGGTTTTGCTGATACCGTGCGGCAGGATTTTCTACGCAAACCACACTGGGGGCGGAAAAACAACGCAAAGCCTGCCCGGAGCCGAGTTGCCTGTCCCGATCGACACATCGCTGTCCTGCGGAGAGGAAAAAACTACGCACCCTGACTTGACTGGAGGAGGAATGACGCATGGTCTCACTTGCGAGTGAGAAATCACCCTTGAGGTGTTATTTTGATGCAACCAAGGTACTTTTTCATGCTAACAGTGTTAGCACTGTTTTCTAATGATTTAAGACTCTACTTTTTAATTCATAACTTGACTTGTGTATGGTGGATGTTTGTCGTTCTAGTCTTGTTTTGTTTAGATAAATATTACCTATTTTTCTAAATCTGTTTTGTGTCATTTTGTAATGTTTTCACTGAGTTACTGTGTGTGTTGGTACAAATACTTTACACTTAGACTCCAAAGTTAAGCCTGCCTGCTTGTGCCAAGCTTCCAAAGGGGTGAGCAGGGGTTAACTGAGGGTGATTCTCCTTTGTCCTGACTAGAGTGAGGGTCCTTGCTTGGACAGTGGGTTACCTGACTGCCAAACAAAGACCCCATTTCTAACACTTTCCCATCTGGATCAGTGCTCGGGGGGCTTAGATGGTCCCACGAGTACCGGTGCAGAGAAAGTGAAATGAGCCGCTCTGCTCATTTCACTTTCGTTTTCAGGGAAATTACATCAGCGTGCTGGTGCGCTGATGTCATTTCTCTAGAAATGAAGAAACAGCATCGGGAGGCAGGGAAGTTTTCAAACACCACCGCCCCTCCCCCCGGCTGTTTCTTTTTGCAGGAAATCCCTCTTGTGCCTGCATCAGAAGGATTTTCAGTGCTGTGTACGTCGGACAGCAGGGAGCTGTCCGACACACATGAGCACCGATGTGTTGGAAGGCTCCCGGCCGTCCAACGCATCGAAGAAGTTAACAGAATAAGACGTTGAATTGCTAACTTAAAGTTGTGGTCCACGTAACATGTTTGATTCCACATAGGAGTATCTTTTGAAGTTGTGCTCCATTCCATGTTATGTTCATGTGG
Source organism: Pleurodeles waltl (assembly GCF_031143425.1). Taxonomy (NCBI): domain Eukaryota; kingdom Metazoa; phylum Chordata; class Amphibia; order Caudata; family Salamandridae; genus Pleurodeles; species Pleurodeles waltl. Next base: position 88,623,027 of record NC_090446.1, read on the forward strand.
GCTTGAAGGTTAAGACTTTCGTCCATGTTAAAGCTAAGAGATCAAGCTCTCCATATTTGACAGATCCGAATTTAATGCTGTAATGACTTGATCTATGTTGATTATGTATAGGACCATAACATCGGGGTAGCTCACATTTAAACACATTAATAGGTGGAGTGACATTCATTCTAGGATGTCCTCGAGTACGTTGGCCATAACCTCAAAATGTTTAGGAAAGCAGGCCTTTAGAGAGAGCTTGGTGCCTTCTGAGTAAAAGCGATATAAAATGTTAGAGTATTGGAAATTGGAGTTTAGAGTCTCCAAGTAAAGGTTGAAGAGGGTAGGAGAGAAATTAGGACCTTGGGGAAGTCTGTCCTAGCTATGTGTTGCAATGCTGTATTCCTTTCTTACTCGGTTACTTTTTTATGCTATCAAGCCTGTACTTCTTACTAATATTTATGGCTCACATTGCCAATGAAAAGCAAATATGATACCATTAGGTATTTCTTGCCTCATTTTTGTTTGTTCTATGGCAGGTACTTTACAAACAAGTGTTATTTTTTTTACTTCTGTTCAGAACATTCATAATGCACCTCTATTAAATGTCCAGGCTTTTCTTTTGCTCATGTTACAACCTCCAAGAGGGCACAACCTGCCTTGTTTATGAATATTAAAGGGCTTTTTATGATTGGTAGAGGACCTAACATAGGACATTTGTATTCCATCTGGATCATCTTCAACATCAGGTACTGTATGTAGAAGAATATTGTGCGTTGGAGGTTCTGTTGAATTTGATTATGGAAATAAGAGAGTTTTGAGAAAGATATGAACAAACAATTCTTACACTATTTGGAAAAGCGAATAAATTCAAACTAATCTACAAATATTTAGCTTAATTAGGTGAATGAAAAGTTGTGTTTTTGTATAAATCTGGTCCTCTGCTTCTCATTCTGCAGCTCCCATGCCCAGAAGACAGGCAAAGTGCCCCCCACGTACATCAAGAGGAAGACAGCAGATTCCATTTGGAAGAAGGCGTTTTGGACCCTTTCGGCATGATATGAGGATGCACAGACTGGAACTCTTTCGCCCAGGTTAGGAAGTGTTTTTGTAGGGTGATCCCATTGAGATCCCGGGAAGAGATTATATTGGAATCCAGGGAGGTGATCATATTGAAGTCCTGGAAGGTGATATTATTGGGATCCTGGGAAGGGATTGTGTCAGTGTAGAGAGAGCTGATCTTTATGAGATCTGAGATATGTGGTGGTCATGAAAGTCCTGATACTTAGTCCTGGGGAAGAGAGTCTGTTGGGATTCTGGGTGGTGATAATACTAGGATTCCCGAGTCTTGATGACGTGATCTTATCAAAGTCGTTATGAGTGGGTCTCATCACAGCTCCTAGGGGAGTGACCTTTTCATAGTCTAAGAGATGAGCTCAAATTGGGGTCTCTAGAAGTGGCTATGACCAAATCAGCACACCATCTGTTATACTCAATTTTGCAAGGAAGTTTCTTTGAACTCTTGGGCTTCTCAGGCCTTGGAAGTGAGTGATCAACAAAAGACTTAGGCCAATATTTAAGCGGGTCTAGTGCCATCCTAATGACACAGTAACATCATTTTTCTTTTACGCTTATGTGTAAATACGGTGCACACATGGTGGCGTTAGGGAGGCACTAAGGGGTGCAAGAAAAATGGTGCTGTGCTAGGTGCAGAGCCACTTTTCATAAATCTGCCCCTTAATTCGTAACAGAACGTTTAAAATTATTTGGGGTTCTGTGACATAGTAGAGTCCAATGACATACAGAGATAGGCAGGCAATAGCTCTAATTTACATCACATCCTATCACAAAAATACTTGAGCAGAAATATAGAGTACAGTGCAGAGGGTTGTGTACCAGGAGTACAAGCAAAAATATATCACTTGCAAAGGGATTTAAAGCAGTTTGTTTGATTACCATAAGGCAGGTTTGGGGGCTTTTTACTCCCAATCACTGTGGACCAGAAAGTGTTTATGGGAGATCCAGCAGGGCTCCAATTAACCTTGAATAATCCATCCATATCTATTGCCACTGAGCTGTGTAAAAGTGTGCTATAATTCTAGGCAACCAAGGAGAGCAATTATTAATTTTATGGAATTTTGGAGTGTGCGAGGAGTGACGGTGGCATGGGGAGGGTGAAGGAGAAATTTCATGTTCAGCTTTGTCATCATTTAGAGTATTACGAAGCATATTTATTTCCAAACCATTTAACAAAGGAAATTAATATAAACTCTCCAGCATTAACAAGCATCAGGTCGGTGATGATTTTATCCAACGAGAAGGATGCCTTCAGCAAGTCCGAAAGTTCAAGATCATAAATAAAGACTAGGGTTGTATATGATTTCCTAGAATAAAGATTTCATGGAATACCATTACTGACAAACCATTTCACCTAAAGTCTTAACTGGAAACTTGCAGAATGAATGACATTTATCATTTCATAGAATGTCTTTTTTTCGAGGTTGGCTTTTGCATGCTTATTTTTTAAGGAGTAAATGTGGTTGCAGGTCTTACTTTCAGAAACATTTTTGCTGAGGTGTTTATTTAAGTCCTTTACTTCAGGTGACATTACTTCGGATTCATGTCTTTTACATTGTCAGATAATTACTTTTGATGCTTTTACTTTGCTGACCCCTCAACACCCTTAAATACCACCCACTGCTGACTCCCTCACACCCACTAAACACCATCCATCCTTGTCCCATAAAAATCCCTCACCATGCCTAAACAACACCCATCCCTAACCCCTAAACTCAACCCGCCCTTGAACCCTAAAAGTCCATTCTACCCCTAAACTCCACTCATCATTAAACCCTAAAAACACCTCACCATGTCTAGTCTACAGCCATCTCTTACCCCTAAAATCCACCTACCCCTGAACCCTAAAAACATATTTCACCGTAAAACTGCACCCATTCCTGAAACCTGAAAACTCCGTACTAACTTCAAACTCAAACCATCCCTGAACCCTAAAAATCCCTTTCTGTGCCTAAAGCCCACCCACCCCGACTCTTAAATCCTTCACCACCCCTAAACGCCACCTATTCTTGACCCTTAAACAATCTCACCACCGCTAAACACTATCCATTCCTCACCCCTAAAAACCATTACCACCCCTAAACAACACAACTCGCATATCCCTAAGAACCCCTCATCACCCCTAAACACCATAGATACCTCATCACCCCTATATCCCACCCATACCCAATCCTTAAAATTCCTTTCTACTCATAATCTCCACCCATCCCATAACCCTTAAAAACCCTCACCATCACTAAACTCCAGTCATCCCTGAACCCAAAAAATCTCTTTCTAAGTCCAAACTTTACCTAAGCCAGAGCCCTCAAAGCCCTCACCATCCCTAAACTCCTAAAAACTGTTCACCTCTTGTAAACCCTACCCATCATTCAAACTTAAAACCTCTCACCAGCCGTAAACTCCACTCATCTGTGAACTTTAAAAACCCTTCAACACTCTTACACTTTACCTAAAAATCCCTCACCACCCCTAAACTCTACTCACCTGTGAACCCCCTTCCGCTCACCAACCCTAAACTCCACCCATTCATGATTGCTAAAAAAACATTAGCACCCCTAAACTACACCCATCCATGGACCCTAAAATCCACTTTCTAAACTTGAAATCCAACTATCCCTGACCTTTCCTTAAACTTTCTTTTCTTAAAATTGTGTTTCCATTTTTGGTTTCCTTCAGTTTAGTTTCTCAGTGTTTGTTTTCCATAAATTCACATAGAGCAAAAGAATAGCTTATAAAAGAGAGATATGTGACATCGATAACATGAAAAGTTAAGCACTTCATCGAGCACTGTTAGTACATAGATCCAGAAAGTAGCACTGGCCGGACAAAGATACTAAAAATGCCCAGTGGCCAGAATATTCTATTGTGATGCATGCTGCCACCCAATGCTGCCTGTGCATATATTTATATGTGCACCTACACATAGCTACCATGGTGAAGAGGCACGCTCACAATTGGTTATTAAACTAGGAATTGCAGAAGTTTCAGAGAATCATATGAAAAACTGCAATATGGAGGTAGGTAGAGGCGCCTTAGTCAACTGCATCCAGATGAGCTGGAGTTGAACATTCTTGGCCACTACTGAATCATCTCACTTACCTATACAATAGGGGAGTGCTAGAAATTACCAAGAGGAATACTAGAAATTAAATAAATCAACATTTGTCCATATAGTTTTCTTCTGCTGTTGACTTTCATGGGAATGGGGCAGGCAGAAGTGGAGGGTGCCACCTCGGAGTCAAACACAGAAGCACTGTAATGCTCAGCCCAACTTGGTAGCTTGTTTCCTTGTGGTTACTCTGACTTGCCTACCATCTGATTTACGGCACCAGATTAATTTATGCTGATTGCTATTCTACATTTTCCTTCTATTTTGTCTTTTTGTATGTCACCGATACTCAAAGTCAGTCTTCCCTCTTCTTGAACCTCGCCACCTTGCCAGGGAGGTTTAGAGAGGCTGCACACAGCACAGGGGTGGCTCTACAACTCTGTGTTGAAGAAACAGCGATGGGCAGAGTATAGTTACACACCCCCACTTACCCCTACAGGGTAAACAATGCTTCCCAAGTCCTTGATCCATCTTTACCTTTCTGTCTACCTGTCCATCTTTCTCACCACTGAGGTGATAGTGGCATTAGAACTGGCTGTGGACTAAGCTCCCACACCAGAGAAAATAAAAGTACTCTCTCACCTCCTCTCCTCATAGAGCAGCTTGTAAAGGTGGGTCTTATCCTAATGCCCCAGGAGAAGAACTGTATGAACTTCATCACAGAAACTCTACTCTCGTCTCCACTTGCCCACAAAAGCAAACAGATGCTATCCTTCCCACAAGGTTGCTTTGTCATGAAACGGCTTTAGGAAAAGCTTATGGGATGAGCAGTCAATCTTGGACATGTCCAGATTCATTCTTCTTTTCATAAGGAACTAAGTAGTTCTGCCAAGAGGGTATAATTCAATTCTCACGGAGACCCACAGAACATGATAGAAGCCGTGTTTGTTAACAGAAGCAAGGCACTTCCTCTGATTATATTCTGTTTCACTTTTTTTAGACCACATAAGTTTTTAAATATGTAAAGTGTTTATACTGAATAAAGCACTTCTGCTATAACACTGAACAAGTTTCTTTTTTCTTCTTAAATTGTGACTGCTTATTAAACTTGCTGAACTTTAGCACCTTGACCAGATGCTGTTGAAGATTGCCAAGGCTATGTGATCATGCAACACATCACATAGAACCCTGAATTCAAACATTAAGCGCATGACCTTGCTTATCCTTTCTATTCATTTTCTGTGCCTTTTTGCTTCTAACCTAGGGTTGTCCTGTCTCTAGCCTTCTTCATTTGCAGTCCTGCATGTCTTATTTTCTTTACAAATTCCATAATCACCACCTTATATCCCTCTCACCATCTGTGTCTACTAGCTCTTCTCTGCTTGTAAAATTGTCTCTCCCTCCTATTTGTGGTGTGTAGCTTCCTTTCTGATTCTGTTGAATCGGTTTTTGATTCTTCGGGCTTCGGATGTATTTCAACCTCTCTTTGAATCTAATTGTGTTTGTTCAGGCTGAAGGCTTAAGATTTAACATCAAGAGTGATTCTGTCTAATGATGACATTACCTGGAACTACCCTATTCTCTGCTTTGTTTGGGAACTATAATATTCCCTCATGACTGTCTTGGATAATTCCCTGTCTTCCTTGTGTATTTTTTTGCAAACCTCTCCCGATATCTCTAAACAAACACCAACTTGTCAGTTATTTCAGCTTAACGACTTTGGCTCCCTTGATCCACTTCATTCTGGTAACTTCTCCTGTTTCATCACCAGAAAACCAGACTGTGTCAGGCATGCCCAACTTCAACATCCACTGACCATCAGTTTCTGCCAGCCTGATGATAGGCCCTGCACAAACCTTAGGTGGTGATCTGGAAGTTGAAAACAGAGGCTTGGGAGGTGTGAAGATAGCCCTCAGATGTGATTGATTATTGATTATCCATGTTGCTTCTCAGAGCAAGGTTTCCTTCCTAATCTTTACTTGTGGGGGTGGATCATTCACACCTTTCCTTCTGATCCTCATTAAATTAGGGCTTACTGCCATTGGGTACTAGAGTTTTCTCTTTAAAGATTTAAAGCTAAACTTATCATGGTACCCTAAATGCACCTCATGCCACTGAACTGCAACATTGTGTCATTCATCTGTCCTTCCAAGGTGTTGTCTACATTTTACAATTAACCAAAGATCATAACTTTACAGTAGTGACTGGACCCAGTCAAATTATGACTTCAGCAGAAACACCACTGGAAAGTGGTACTTGACCAGAAGACTGCACTTGCTTTGAGTAAGTGAAAGACAAGTTTTTGAGTGGACTATTGGGAAACAAAAAGTGGAAACCAGCTTGATAAGTCCTATTTTTGTATATTGGTTCTTTAATATGTGCAATCTCTCTTGCTTTTCTTCTTCCAAAATTACAGAAAGCCTACAATATCTGTGACTGGAAACACTCAGGACCACCTTGAACTATGTTAATATTGTCACAAAAGTATCATAAGACCCAAATATTGGGTAATTAATATTGGGATGTCAAGAATATTGCAGGACAGAATATCGCAGTGAAGATTATATTTTTTTTAAGTTTTATTTTTTTAATATAGTTGTATATAATATCTTTAATCATTTTATCACCTTGTGTGTATAAGTTAATATTATGATGTTAATTATGTGCAATTATTTTTATGTAGAGTATTTTCTGCTCTGTTAATATATTTAAAGATATTTTTCTGATTTGTCTTGAATTTAATTATTTTATGGGGGTTGTTGGTTTGTACAGGAGGAGGGTGAAAAGTGTTTTTATTATTTACTTTATAATTTGTTAGAGTTACGTCTAGACCTTTGACTTTGTTAATTTCATTATTAATTATGTAAACTATGTTATTTATGAATTACATACATATTTTTAAGCTGTTAATTGGTTAATTAGATTAATGATTGTGTAAATGTGTTTGTATTAAGTTACAGTATTTTTATATAATTAATTTTACAGTACTGTTCCTGCTTTAATTATTGTGCACTAATATTGTTTTCTAGTATTATTTTTAGGGCAGCAGGGAGGGAAGTGTTTTAAGTTAAACAAAATGTAAATATATATATACTAATATGACTAATATGTTGATTGCAACCAATTTGTCCACTTGGGCTTCATGTATACTTTTATTTGAATGATGTACTGGATTTTATTTAGTACATTAATTAGTCCTGAGATTGCATTATCTATTGAAGGCAATTTATTTGTCCACTTGATCAGTATAAACAATGTTAGTTGGATGATGCAATCAATTAAATTTAGTCCATCCTCTTTTATGAAGAGGTTTTGGGGTATTGGCACAATGTTTATCAAAATGGCTATTGTCTGGTGTAAATACCATAATGACCCTTTATTTTGAATATAGGTTGAGTTGATGTATTACACCACATGTACCACGTTTGCCCACAGGGTGGTGTTATATTATTTGGTTCTTATGGCATATTGGCCCTCATTCTGACCCTGGCGGTCTTTGACCGCCAGGGCGGAGGACCGCGGGAGCACCGCCAACAAGCCGGCGGTGCTTCAATGGGGATTCCGACCGCGGCGGTAAAGCCGCGGTCGGACCGGCACCACTGGCGGGGTCCCGCCAGTGTACCGCGGCCCCATTGAATCCTCCGCGGCGGCGCAGCTTGCTGCACCGCCGCGGGGATTCTGACCCCCCCTACCGCCATCCAGATCCCGGCGGTCGGACCGCCGAGATCCGGATGGCGGTAGGGGGGGTCGCGGGGCCCCTGGGGGCCCCTGCAGTGCCCATGCCACTGGCATGGGCATTGCAGGGGCCCCCGTAAGAGGGCCCCTACATGTATTTCACTGTCTGCTGCGCAGACAGTGAAATACGCGACGGGTGCAACTGCACCCGTCGCACAGCTTCCACTCCGCCGGCTCGATTCCGAGCCGGCTTCATCGTGGAAGCGTCTTTCCCGCTGGGCTGGCTGGCGGTCTGAACGAGACCGCCCGCCAGCCCAGCGGGAAAGTCAGAATTACCGCCGCGGTCTTTCGACCGCGGAACGGTAACCTGACGGCGGGACTTTGGCGGGCGGCCTCCGCCGCCCGCCAAGGTCAGAATGAGGGCCATTATGTTGTAGAGGCTAAGATGACTGCTGTTTGTTGCTTTGTGTACCCAGATAGTCCTTTGTTTGTTTTTGCTTCATGTGAGTCACATAAAAATCATGTTTGCAGTGTAATATTTGTAACCCATGATGATGGCGGATGCCAAAATGTGTTGTGTTTTGCCGATGCTGAACTAAACTTCACAAGCATAGCACTAATTCAGGGAGCTCTGTTGCTTATATTGAGGATTTGAGTGGTGTTTATGGGTATGGGTTCTCATACCCGGAAGTGCACCACTGCCGTATGAGCTTGGAGGATTCCCAGGGATGCTCTAGGTGTGTGTGTGTGTATCTATGTGTGTGTGTAGTCAAACAGATGGACTTACCAAAGAATATATTTCCACTACAACTTTTCAGCTTCTGTCTTCCTCAGGAAGTACAAAATGGTTTGCCATGTGGCTGCACAGCTGACACTGCTGGGTTATCAAAAAGCATCAGGAGTAAAGATTCGATTTGTAAAGTGGACTCAATGCCACCCTGAGGCCTCTAGAGAGATACATTAATCAGGTGGTATTGTCACTGATATTCAGTCCATCTGGTTGCAGTGATTTTATACAGAACATCCAGAAATTTTATCTGGAGTCCAGTAGTTTTTCCTTTAAGACATGTTTCACAGGGAAAATCTTCAAATCTGATAGCAAATGGTCTACAAGGTTACAGTGACTGGCTACAGACTTGCCAAGTTTCTTATTAATTATTGCTGGTGTGTGATTCTTGAATCGTGTACGGAGGTCATTTGCTGTTTGTCCTACATATTGTTTTTTTTACTGCTTTGACGTTGGCACTGAATCCCATAAATAATCTATGTTGAGCGACATGTAAGATGCTGCCTTATTCCATAGGTCTTTCTCATAACATAACTAGCTACTGATGATGTCTGTAAAAGGCATTCACATGTGATGCATCTTTTAGCGACACAACAATGAACTTCTGCATTTGTTACACTGTGCTCGAGTACAGGTCACACAATAAGAGATCATAAATTGGAATCTCTGCGGTAAGCAATGCCTGCCAGTTTTGGAAACACATTTTACTATTTTTCACAAGTGGATAATAGGAGAAATGTTTTTGAATTATATTTCTGTAGTTGGGAGCTGATGGATGATAGTCAACCACAAATGGGATTCTGTCACTTTTGTTTCTGCTGAAGGTATTCCATGTTAGGTATCCCTGGGTAACTACAAAGACTTGTCAATAAGTTGCTCTATAATATGCAGAGGATAGCCTCACTTTTTAAATAATGTAGCAGTCTCCTGTAGATGGTCTTTGCAGGTGTCCTCATTGCTGCAGATTCGTCTTTTACTGAATGGGTGGCTGTAGGTAATGTGAGATGATGACCATCATTAGGCCTGTGGTGCAGATCAGCCTTAATTATTTGTTCATAAAAGGTGAGTAGCACATCCAGAAAAGGGAGATGATGCTTCTGTTTAGCTGGTGAATCTGATAATAGGATGGCATTCTTCCAATGTTCTTCTTACTGCATTCCATATTATAAATATGTCATCAATGTATCATAGACATAGTAGTGGTTTGATGTTAGAAGTAGCAAGTATATAGTCCTCTAGTTTGCCCATGAAGATATTTGCAAAGGGTGGAGATACGTGATGGCCCATGGAAGTCCCTTATTTCTATAGATAGTGTTAACCATTGAAGGTAAAATTGTTGGATTTAAGGACTACTTTTGCAAAGTTGGTGAGCACATTCTTTGATGGCTTTTTTTCACAGTTCTTTTATTTAGAGCTTCAGATAATGCCATAAGCTCATCCTCATGTTGTACATTGGTGTATATTGACGTAACATTAAATGTAGCTAGAAGAGTGTCATCATCAAATGTGTAGGTTAGGTTTAATTTTTTCAATAATCTGAAGAAAGTGACTGCCATCCTCAACAAATCATGGAAGTTCCTGGACAATGGGCTAGAGGTGCAGGTCGACGAATAAAGATAGTCTCTCAGTGGCTGAAACATTGACAGTGATGATAGGACGGCCAGGATTGTTCCTTTTGTGAATTTTGGGAAGCATATAAAATCTCCCAGGTCTTGGTTTAGGATAAACAAATATATCTGCTATTGTTTCATCAAATGAGATTTAAGCTCTTGTACTTTACAACCATGTTTGTAATTTCTCTGTTCAAGTCTTCTGTGGGATCAGTTCGGCTTTAGACTGGCCATGGAAGTGACTCAGCATTGGTACTGGCAATGGATGAACTCCAGGTGAGTGTGGACAGCAGCCAATCAGCGGTTCTGATTCTACTTGACCCGTCAGCTGCTTTTAGTATGGTTAATCACAAGACACTACTGGCAAGACTAGTAAAGAGTTGAGTTGTCAGTAGGCACTGAATTGGATTAGATCATACCTGACAGATTGTCGTCAAGAGGTTTCTCTCCCCCCTATTGCTTGGATTTTTTAAAAATGAGTATCGAGTCCCCCAAGGGTCGGCGCTTAGACCAATTCTTTTTAATATTTACATAACACTCATTACATCCCACAATATTAGGCTTGTCAACTATGCAGATGACACACAATTGAGACTGTCTTTAGAAAGCAGTGATCCCAATGCACTGGATGCCTTCCACAACTGTCTGAAAGACATTGTCAATTGACTAGGCAACAATGCTTTAAATTCAATGGGTGCAAAACAGAGATTCTCTGTTCTTAATCCAATAAAGTCCCCATGAAATGTCCAACTGACTTTTGGCCACTGACAGAGCATGATGAGCTAAAAACCTTGCAGAAAGTCTGCAATCTTGGGGTTATTTTTTATAATAAGTTTTCTATGGAGAGTCATGTTAATAAGATAGCAGCTAGCTGTCTTGTACTTCTTCTGAACTAAAGGATACTCCTGCCGGTGTTACCTTTTCAAACCGAATCACTGATTGTGCGAGAGCCATTCTAATCAGGCTTGACTACTGCAATGCTCTGCAACTAGGAGTACCAGACTACTCAATAAATAGACTGTACAGAGTTCAAACAGCAGCTGCTAATGTAGCATTGAATAGGGCAAGAATGTCATCTTCCTCAATTGCCTTAAAGGAACTTTGCTGGCTTCCAATTAAACAAAGGATCACCTACAAATCACTTTGCATGGGGCCTGATAACAAGGCTGGTGGGTGGATCTGCCAGGGAACCACCGTCCCCTCCAGGAACATGGTTCCCGATAGGCTGACGGCAGTCTGAGTTGTACTCAGCCTTTCCATGGCGGGGACCCCATGAAAAGGTTCACGGAAAGCCAGTGCTGGGGGCCATAGGGGGCATAGGCAGTGCAATCACCCCCTGCTCAGCACTTTCGGAATACACACTGCAGAAAGTGCGAATTCCGATGGTGCTGATGTGCTATGGTATTGGCCTTGGCTCCCTTAAAGGAGCTGAGGCCAATATTGTAGCACTGTTCCCGCTGGTTAGCCCAGCGGAAACAATTGTAATACGCTCGGGGGGATGCCACCGGTATGACGTTTGGTGTTCAACTCATCCGGCTGCAAAACCCGTAATGAACCCCCTAGGTTTTAAAGCACTTCAGGATAAAGGCCCTAGAACACATCAAGGAAAATTAGAAATATACTTTCTTAGGAGGAACCTACGTCAGTAAATGCAAATGTTCTGTGCACTCCGAAATTCCAAAAGGACAGGGTGGATGTGCTTTCACGGTGAAAGCGGCTCAGCTTTGGAACAAATTGCCTACCTCATTGAGGACTATTGCCGACTTAATGCATTTTAGGAAAGCCGTAAAAACCTGGCTTTTCCCTTGTAATAAGTAACTACTGATCTAGCCATTTCAATAGCATCTTTTTCTTCCTCAGAATGAATGTGAATGTAGATTTTTACAGTGCAGGTTATCACCTTGTGAGGGTCCCAAGGCGCTGTCCGTGGGGACAGGGAGATTAAGCGATTTGCCCAGAATCCCAGGACGTTTTGCCAACACCAAGGCTTGAACTGATATCTCCAGCTCCCGAGGCAATCGTTCTGACCACTGGGCTACATCCCCTGCCTTCTCAGGATGCCTGTTGACAATACACTCTATAAATACTATAA